>NC_048303.1:22131017-22272063 GCF_013100865.1 Trachemys scripta elegans | reverse complement strand
CCCCGCTCGCCCAATGTGTCCTGATATTTCACTCTTGTGATCTGGTCACCCTATGTAGTACTACTACTGCCACTGGCATTACCTCAAGGTCAGTAACTCTCATATATGGCATGTGGCATCTGCAGGAAGGTATATGAATACGTCTATAGGTAAATCAAAATTCAGACGTGTATGGAAGAGAATTAGGGCGACGGTATTTTCAATTGAAAGTAGTTATTACAGAGAGTGCACAAAGCCTACGCCAGGTGTAGGGAGTATATGAATAATACCAACGTGCCAACAACCCGACTGCCAACCCAGCAGCAGAACCCTCCTGCTATTCCCACCTTACCCCGTCACCACATTCCCAAACTTGCCTGCAGACGCCCAGACAACCTCACCCGTCTCCCGGATGCCAAAGTCTCCCCAAAAGTGACTCCCACCCACGGGGCATCGAAAGTCGAGCAGGGAATCCACCCATCTCTCTAGCTGCACATTGATACTGAGGCCGTCTTGGTGTGGCGCAGGCCGAGGGGGCATCCCCCTGTGCACTGCCCTCTGGGACTCCCCTTCGGGCAGCAACTCGGAAGCCTTTACACCGTACGTAATGCCCTAACGAAGAATTGCCCGGGGGCTCCTATCCACCGGCCCCTGCGAACGGACACACCTGAGGGGAACCCCTAGAAGTGCCTAGGCACACGGTGGTCTATGGGCACCCCAGCTGCGGCACCAGCCCTCCAGGACCCGGGTGTCGGAGCCCCTGACTCACCCACGGTCCGGGAGAGCTTCACCTCCCGGTTCAGCCACTCGCACAGAATGTCCGACATGGCAGCCGCAGGCAAACCCCACTCACACGGGCCCGGTTCCGCGTCCTGTTACCATGGTGACATGTAGGCAGCATCTAACGCATGCGCTGTGGCGGGGCCTCGGACTCCGTAGCGGGACCAGGTGTGCCTTGTGAACTGCGCATGCGTAGTGGAATAGCTACGCTGCGGGGGGCGGGGAGAATGGCTTCTACTGAGCGCGTGCGTCCACAGGGGTGAGCGTGAACCTGTTTTGTGTTGGGCCCGTTTGGCGCTGGCGCATGCGCAGTGCAGTAAGCAGCAGTCTCCGGTGGGTACTGTAGTTGTGTCGCTCAGTGTTGAACGGGAGGCAGCTTGGGGCGGGACAAGCCGTGGGAGGAGAGTCCGCACGGAGAAGCTTGGGGGTGAGGTTAGGGGAGCTGGAACATAGGCCAACGCGACTCAGGCGCTTGTGGGGGAAGGGCTGCCCCTCGGCTATGTTGAGCGGGGAATAGGAGGGATGCCCCAGTGCTGGGGGGTTTAGTGTGGGAGACGAGTGCAAAGCCCAGATGGGGGGAAGGGGCGTTGAGGCCCTTGTGGGAGAATTTGAACAGGGGGAGGATGAAGCTTTTGTGGGAGGATAAGGGGAAAAGGCCCCACCAGCGGCTCAGGGTCTCCCCTGTAGGGAGACGAGGCGTTGGGAGTAGAGGGTGCTGCACAGGAGTGGGAGCAATGTCCTTGGGGATGTTTGACAGCTATAGCCCTGGGCCGCAATTCTGCATAGTTGTAGCATCCAGGCTATAGAGATGAAGTTGTTCCTGAGGGCAGGGTCTGTATTTTATTGTGCTGTGTACAGTGCCAAGCACAATGGCTTTGGGTCAGGAAGGACACCATTTACATTGCAATAGCTCTCAAAGGCCCTAGTCAAGTTACTGATCAAGTATAAATAACACCACTACCAGTTTGTGCCATGTAGTGATTCCAAAGATGGTAAACCACTGAAAGATTGTGTCTTCATCTAAAATGTGTCAATTTTTATGGGCTATGGATCCAATCCAGAGGTGATATTTATAGAGTATAAATTCAACACTGGTGAGTAAGCACAAGTGAATATAAAATCATGTAACATTTATAAAGGTGGTGGGGAGGAGAAGGGGCACAGTGGCTTAGGACTGTAAACGGAAAAGCAGACCGCAAGAGGACTAGAGAGAAAGAGTAGGACAGATCTGGCCATCTTACACATTCTTATAACTTGTTGGTTAATTTTCCTAGCCTTCCATCCTCAGAAGTACTTAGGGTTTGTCTATACAGCTTTTTGGAGCAACCCTCCCAGCCTGAGTCAGCAGACTTGAGCTATCATGGCTTGTGTTAATGCTCTAAATATAGCTGTATAGACAGCGCTAGAAGTTGGGGCTCTGGATGGAGATTGTGCTTTGAAGCTAGCTACCTTGGTAGCTACTTGGGCCAAAGGGGCAACGATATTGTGATGATGGAAATTAAGAAATCATAGAATCAGTATCTTATGGGCCTCTTGTTTGTGAGGTGGGTAAATCAGGTATGTAAAGCCATAAAAACCCTGCATGGGTTGGCACATAGGACCTCTAGATCCACAGGTGGGGGCAAACTACAGCCTGGGGGCCGTAGCTGGCCCTCCAGATGTTTTAATCTGGCCCTCGAGCTCCTGCTGGGGAGTAGGGTTCAGGGCTTGCTCTGTTCCGGCATTTCAGCCAGTAAGGGTCAGGGCCTTGCCCCACTCTGTGTGGCTCCTGGAAGTAGCAGCATGTCCCCCCTCCGGCTCCTACGTGTAGGGGCAGCTGGGGGCTTCGCACACTGCCCCCGCCCCAAGCGCCTCCAGACAGGGCAGCGTGCAGAGCCGCCTGGCTGCGCCTCCACGTAGGAGCCGGAGGGGGACATGCCGCTGCTTCTGGGAGCTGCTTGAGGTAAGCGCCACCCAGAGCCTGCACCCCTGACCGTCACCCATGCCCCAACCCCAGCTCTGATCCCTCTCCTGCCCTCTGAACCCCTTGGTCCCAGCCTGGAACACCCTCCTGCACCCTCATCCCCCGCCCCACCCCAGAGCCTGCACCCCCAGCTGGAGCCCTCATCCTGCCCTGCACCCCAACCCTCTGCCCCAGCCCGGAGCCCCCTCCTGAACCCTGAACTCCTCATTTCTTGCCCCACCCCAGAGCCCGCACCCCAACCCCCAATTTCGTGAGTATTCTTGGCCTGCCATACAATTTCCATATCCAGATGAGGCCCTCGGGCCAAAAAGTTTGCCTTAGTACTTGAGCTTAAGAAGTAACTGTTGATTGGTGGCAGTTTTAAGATGGCCACTCACACATTTTTGGAATACTGGACATTCCAGTACTTTCTGGAATGTCATGCCCCCCCCTTGCGTGACCTCATGCACATGGTGCATAGGAGGTCATGCTGGAGGGGGTGGAGTGGTATGCTTTTAAAAATGGCATCCCCTGACCAATACTGGACAAAACCAGTTTTGTTCCAGGATCAGACCGGGGACAAACATCTCAAAAAGAGGACTTTCCGGTTTATTCCTGGCTGAATGGCCTCCCTAAGCAATAGTAGTTTATCATCTATATGGACCAGTCATCAGAGGGGTGACTTGACATGCTCTGCCAGTGAGTTACAGAACTACTTTTTAGACAGTGGTAGAATGCTGTGATTTAGGATTCCATGGTTATTTTCCTGTCTCTAATAAGGCGTTGTTTAGAGAGCAATAGTTAGATCATTCTTTAGAGCAGGGGAAACAGGACTCTTGAGTGTTATTTTTTGTTAATGATGCTTTGTGTTTATTTAAAGCTTGTTTGCCTGTCTCAAAGTGCTGTGTGGGGATGGCTGTACAGGGATTTCCCTGTTTTACTGACATCGTAGCAAGCGCATAGATTTAGAAATTCACTCAGTCACTGTGATGAGTTCACTGAAGTCTGAGTAGTTAATCCCTCCCTGTTAATGAGGGGGTGAAATTGAGCCATGAGGCAAACTCCATAGCAGCAAATGGGAATTTTAGAAGGCATAGCTGCAGATCCTTGTGATTGGAGGCAGAAGGATTTTGTGAGTGGGTGTTTGGTCTGTTTATTGTTTTTTTTGTTGGTTCTCTGTGAGAGTTGTGTGGCTAGGCTGAACAGGCCCATTGAGACAGGTCTGTTTGTGGCTCAGTGGGGCTGGCACGCTTGGATCTTTGAACAGACTCAGTGTCTGAAGTCTCTGAAAGTTAATTTCTCCATGATAACTAGGGGTGAAGACTAGCACTGAGGCTTAGTATGTGACAGTTAACAGGCAAACAGGAGTGGCTGATTGCAGTTTCAGAGGGAGTTTAAAAAGGGAGCATGGTTCCATCTGTTTTAGGTATGGCTCCTCATCAAGTAGTGGATATGGATGATGAGGAAACGATTGCTTTTACGTGCCTTGGAAGTGCTGTGTTTCTCTTTCTGCTGGAAGACAGAGGAGATTGCTGGTGCATTAAGTGCAAGCTGGCAAACATATTGGTCTGGAAGCACAATCTTTAATACTATGTAGTTTTTGAGAAAATGAAGACTTATTGGACAACCAAATTTGGAAATCATTGCCACACACATCAAAAGGGCTTCATGGGGAACTGGAAAGAATAAAAATCAAAGAAGTGGACTTGCAATTTATGACAAAGAGGGAAAGGAGAACCAGCAGTCATTCAGCCTGGTTAGAGGTATTAACATGATTAGCGAGTCAACTACCGAAGAACCTGTCTCTGGAGGAAAGAAACAGAAACCTATGGGTGACACTTCTGATGCTTGCTGAACTGCAAGCGCATTCAACTACCAAGAAAGGCTCTTCAACCATCCTGAGAAGGCTATCAGTTGTCATTGCTAACTCCATATAAAGAAGAATGGACAGAGAATTCTGTAAGGGACACAAGGACCATAGTAAGGTGTGCTGTTTCTGTGAAAATATGAGATGTAACTGCATAGTTGGATAGGATTCTGAAGTTGTCTGGCAAGTGTCCACTGGTGATGGTACACATTGGAACCAATGACTTGGCATCATGTGGAACTTTACAGACTATAGAAGACTTTAGGAACCTTGGAAATGAGCTGAAGAAGAGGAAAGTCCTAGTAATATTCTTGGAGGTCCTTCCTGTCCCACGAGAGAGATAAAGGAGAAGATAGAAAATAGTGGATGTAAACATTTGACTGATGTGAAGCTGAAGGTTTTGGTTTTGTGGGACATTGGGTCACATTCTAGTGGGGGAGGATGCTATATAAACAAGGTAGCCTCCATCTCACAAGTGGGGGTGGGCGCTAATCTCCACCAGAAACAAGCTGGAGCAAGCAGGATGGGGTTAAACTAATAACACAAGGGGAGGGTGCTTAGAAGCCAAATGCAGTACAAACTCAAACTCAGTGTGTCGCAAACAATTTGATGTGATGTGACCAAGAATATGAAGAGAAGAAATGTTTCAAATGTTTATATACCAATGCTAGGTAACAAGAAAGAGTTGGCGATTCTTACGGATGATGAGAAATTTTATAACGGGCATTACTGAAAACCTGGTGGGAATCTTCACATGATTGGAATTTTAAAATTGCTAGTTATAACCTATTTAGGAAGGATAGAGTGAGTAAAAGTGTATGTATGCAGTGGATAAGGGTGTCTACATTAAAGACACTATTACCTGTTATAGAGTTATTAATAACTCAAAACCACAGGAACTTGAATGCATATGGATCAATGTGCTAACTGGGAAAGCCTAGGAATAGGCGCTGGTGGGGGTTCTGTTCCAGACCATCAAATTAAACCAAAGAACAGGATGAGTTACTCCTTAAGCACTGTCTGTAATGTGTGGAAAGAAAAATTGTGGTATTATGGGAGATTTCAGTTTGGGAGATCTTTGCAGGAGATCTCAAGCAACCAGTAATATAACATCATTAGAGTTTCTAAAAATTACATATGATGCTTTTCTAAGACAAAGGTATTGCACCTAACACAAAGGAGCTCTATTTTGAGCCTCATTATGATGTATAAAGATGAATTCATCATGGAATTGTAAGGGCTTCTTTACACCGTACACTAGTCTGCACCAGAGAGGTGTTAAATCTTAGTGTGCACTAATGGATTGCACACTAACTGGCCTGTGTGGTCCGTGCTGGCGTGCACTAAAATTTCTCTAGTCCCTACGTTAATGTGCACTAGGGAACTTTTATTGTGCACCAGCAGAGATTACATGGGCCAATTAGTATGTGACATGGAAGTGCTCAATATCATTTACATCCCTGTAGAGCAGACCAGAGTACTGGTAGACAAACTTTGAGTTTGTGGTTGCCGAGGGACTAGTGATCATTATCTGATTACATTCAAGATGGGCAAATAGAAGATAGTCCCAACTAGTAATGTATGTACTTGGTCTTTCAAAAGGGCTAACTTTCAGAAATGAGGAGAATTATGAACAAAATTGATTGATTGGGAAGAAAAATTTAGGAATGTGGATGAAAATTGGGAGCTCTTAGGGTACGTCTATACTTCCCCGCTGGTTCGGCGGCCAGCAATCGATCTTCTGGGATCGATTTATCGCGTCTTGTCTACAATCAATGTAAGTAGAGTCCTGCACCGGTACAAAATTTGTATCCACATCCTATATGTGATCTGCGGATATCCGTGAATATCTGCAGTTTTGGTGGGCTCTAAATATAAGTTAGAAGCTAAACCGGGGGTGGGCAAACTTTCTGGGCTGAGGGCCACATCTGGGTGGGGAAATTGTATGCAGGGGGTTGGGGTGCGGGAGGGAGTGCAGGGTGTGGGTGGGGGTGTGGTGTGCAGGAAGGGGCTCAGGGCAAGGGATTGGGGCAGAGGAGGAGTGCGGAGTGTATGGGGGGCTCAGGGCAGGGGTGCGGGAGGGGGCGCAGGGGGTTGGGGTGCAGGAGGGGTTGGAGTGTACAGGGGTGCAGCACGGAGCCCAGGGAAGGGGGCTGGGGTGCAGGAGGGGTGCGGGGTGTACAAGGGGGTTCAGTACAGGGAGTTGGGCGGGTGCAGGAGCGTTTTGGACTCCAGCCCGGTGCCGCTTACCTAAAGTGGCTCCGGTGTGGCAGTGGCATGCACCGGGGCCAGGGCAGGCTCCCTGCATGCCTGTCCAGTCCCGGGCTCTGCACAGCTCCAGGAAGCGCTGCAGCCCTTGGGGAATGGGGGGCAGAGGGCTCTGCTTGCGCTGCCCTTGCCGCACCTCCAGGTACCTCTCCTGAAGCTCCCATTGGCCACGGTTCCCCGTTCCCAGCCAATGGTAGCTGCGGGGGCGACGGTGCGTGGAGGCAAGGGCACCACATGGAGCCCTCTGCCCCCCACCCCCGCCCGGGGGCTGCAGGGATGTGGTGCCAGCCACTTCTGAGCGGCGCGGGGCCCATGGCACCATGGGGGGCAATCCCGCTGGCCGGATCCAAAACGCTGAGGGGCCAGATCTGGCCCGCGGGCCGTAGTTTGCCCACCCCTGCGCTAAACAGTGTAGAAGGTTGATAAGGGAAGCTGAAGACTTCAGGGGGAAAAAAATTGGTTGGCAGGGCTAAGGACAATAAGGAGTTTAAGTATATTAGGAACAAAAGGACTCCAGTCAACAGAATAGGCCAGTTATTAGATGGAGATGGTAAATTGTTATTTATGATGCAGAAGAGGCAGAAGTGTTGAATAAATATTTCTGTTCTGTATTTGGGAAAAAGCAGGATGATGTACTTGTATAATATGAGGATGATCATGTACTTACCAGTCCTTTAGTAAGTGAGAAGGAGGTTAGACAACATTTACTGGGGATAACATTTTTAAATCGGCAGGCCTGGACAACTTGCACCCAAGAGTCCTAAAAGAGTTGGGTGAAGAGGTTCTGGCCTATTGATGTTAATTTTAAATCAATTTTGGAATACTGAGGAAATTCTAGACTGGAAGAATTGTGCCAGTATTCACAAAAGGCAATGTGAACGGCAGTTGGGACCACCTGACCTGATTAGCCTGACACCAGGCCTAGGTAAAATAATGCAAAAGCAGATATGGGATTCAACTGGTAAAGAATTAAAGGATAGTTAATGCCAGTTAAACATGGTTTTATGGAAAATAAGTCTTGTCAAACAAGCCAGGCTTCATTCTTTCAGATTAATCTACCACAATGTAACATACTTCATACAATCTGCTATGATGATACAAATAATAGCACTGTACAATTTCAGTAAAGTACATGTTTAATGGATTAAGACTTGGCTGACAGATCTCACAAAGTAGTTGTCAATGGGCAATCGTTATTGAATGGCAGTGTTTCTTGTGGTGTTCTGCAGGGATCAAGGCATGACCCCATGCTATTCAACATTTTTATCAATGATCTGGAAGTAAACAGAAAATCACTGCTGATAAAATATGCAGGTGACACAAAGAATAGTGGAGTGTTAAATATGAATTACAATAGGTCAGTTGTACAGCGTGATCTGGATCACTTGGTAACCTGGGCCCATTCAAGCAAAATGTGTTTTAATACAGCCAAAGACAAAGTTACAAATATAGGAATGTAGGCCAGACCTACAGAATGGGGACTGTATCCTGGAAAAGGATTTAGGGTATATCTGTGCTGCAATGAGAAACCCACGACCGCTGACTTGGGCTTGCGGGGCTCGGGTTAAGGGTCTGTTTAACTGCACTGTAGATGTTCAGACTTGGGCTGGATGTCAGGCTCTGGGTGTCAACACCACAATTAAACAGTCCTGTAAACTGAGCCCTGTAAGCCTGAGTCCGCTGACACAGGCCAGCTGAGAGTGTTTATTTGCACTATGGACATACCCTTAGTGGGCCTAGTGGACACACAATTGAACATTAGCTCCCAGTGCAGTGCCATGTGATGTTTTGATGTATAAAGGGAGTAGTTAGTAGAAGCAGGGATGTGATTTTTACCTCTGTATAAAGCATTGGCTAAATGCATGACCTTGCACTTTTCACTATTAAATTTCATCCTATTACTATTACTCCAGTTTACAAGGTCATCCAGATCTTCCTGTAGGATATCCTGGTTCTTCTCTGTATCGGCAATACCTCCCAGCTTTGTGTCATCCGCAGACTTTATTAGCACATTTCCCACTTTCCCAAGGTCAGTAATAAAAAGATTAAATAAGATTGGTCCCAAAACCGATCCCTGAGAAACTCCACTAGTAACCTCCCTCCAGCCTGACAGTTCATCTTTCAGTACAGCCCGTTGTAGTTTCCCCTTTAACCAGTTCCTTATCCATCTTTTAATTTTTATATTGATCCCCATCTTTTCCAATTTAGCTAATAATTCCCCATGTGGAACCATATCAAATGTCTTACTGAAATTGAGATAAATGAGATCAACTGCGTTTCCTTTGTCTAAAAACTCTGTTTCCTTCTAAAAGAAGGAGATCAGGTTGGTTTGGTACGATCTACCTTTTGTAAAACCATGTTGTATTTTGTCCCAATTACCATTGACCTCAATGACCTTAACTACTTTCTCCTTCAAATTTTTTTCCAAGACCTTGCATACTACGGATGTCAAACTAACAGGCCTGTAGTTACCCAGATCACTCTCTTTTCCTTTCTTAAAAATAGAAACTATGTTAACAATTCTCTAGTCATTCGGTACAACCCCTGAGTTTGCAGATTCATTAAAAATTCTTGCTAATGGGCTTGCAAGTTCATATGCCAGTTCCTTTAATATTCTTGTATGACGATTATCTGGGCCCCCCGATTTTGTCCTATTAAGCTGTTTGAGTTTGGCTTCTACCTTGGTAATATCTATCTCCATATCCTCATTCCCATTCGTCAGCCTACCATTATCCCGAAGCTCCTCATTAAAGACCGAGGCAAAGTATTTGTTTAGATATTGGGCCATGCCTAGATTATCCTTAACCTCCACTCCATCATCAGTGTTTAGCGGCCCCACTTCTTCTTTCTTTGTATTCTTCTTATTTATATGGCTATAGAACCTTTTACTATTGGTTTTAATTCCCTTTGCAAGGTCCAACTCTACGTGGCTTTTGGTCTTTTTCACGTTATCCCTACATGTTCTGACCTCAATAAGGTAGCTTTCCTTGCTGATCACTCCCGTCTTCCACTCCTTATAGGCTGTCTGCTTTTTCTTAATCACCTCTCTGAGGTGATCCATCTTGGTCTACAATTCCTGCCTATGAATTTTTTCCCCTTTCTTGGGATGCAGGCTTCTGATAGTTTCTGCAACTTTGACTTGAAGTAATCCCAGGCCGCCTCCACCTTTAGATCCACAAGTTCTTCAGTCCAATCCACTTCCCTAACTAATTTCCTTAATTTTTTAAAGTTAGCCCTTTTGAAATCAAAAACCCTACTCACAGATCTATTTTTGTTTATCCTTCCATTTAGTTTAAACTGAATTAGCTCATGATCACTCGAACGAAGGTTGTCCCCTACAACCATTTCTTCTATGAAGTCCTCACTATTCACCAAAACCAAATCTAAAATGGCATCCCCCTTTATAGGGCTCAGTAGAGGGGAAACTGGGTGAAATTTAATGGCTTGTGTTGTACTGGAGGTCAGGCTCGATAATCTAATCATCCCATTATGACCTTAAACTCTTAACAGTTAACAATAATGTTTGTGAAGTTCACAGAAAATACCTGTCAGCAGAAAATGTAATACCCTTTAGCCCAAATCAGTATACCTTTCTAGGCCAAATAGGCAAAACTGCTCCTATAAATACTATCTCCTATCTGGAGCCCTATCTCTGGATGTATCATACACACACAATGCAGGTGGTTTCTTGAAATTGGAGTAAGCTGCATCATTACAAATCATGGGTTATATTGGCTCTGCTTACTTACAGTAGGCATTTGCACCAGTACAATGACTCTCATGCCTGGCCTCAACAACTAGTTGGCTGGCCCCAGTGCATGGTTATAAGGTTGTTTCCATGCTTTTGGTATTTAAATAACTTGTATAGTGCCTTAAACCTTCAAAGGGATTTGCAAACATTAGTCTGTCATAAAAATGTATCACTTTCAATTTTGTTTTCAATTAAAATTAGATGGTGTGATTTTTATACTGCTCTCAGGTTTATATCCTAATTAGAAAAATGGGATGCCTGTCAAATATAAAGGACCTGCATGATACTCTTGGTATTCTTTTTTTGTCGGTTTGTGCTAAAAGATTAATGCACACACAAAGCAATTAGTAATAATTTCAATACACCAAAGAACAAAAGGAACATCTTTTCAACTACATTGAAATCCACGTGTCCTCGCATCTTTGCATGTATGGTGAGTAATCCCTGTGAGAAGCTGTTAATATAACTACATGTCACTGATTTAAAGAAAAATTAAACAGAACCAAACCCATGCAGAACTCTCAGTGCTGTTATTAAATGTAGACCTCCCATCTTGCATTATGAAAGTGTTCGGGAAAAAGATGTAAATATGCTATACAGTTGATTTGCAGCTTTGCTGTATCACTTCTTAATGTGTTCTCTTTAGTAGTCTAAAATACTATAGGTTGGATTTTAAAAAGTCAGCTTTGGTATAACTGCTCCCACTAAAGTCAGGATTGAATGCTTTTGACAATCCTACTTTATATATAACGACATACATTCTATCTTCTGATTGGCTTAATTAGTAGTCAAGTGTCTCAGATGCATTGTTTCTTCTATTGATATATTAAATTTTGCATTGCTTAATGAGGCCTTTTAAAAGTTCTTCCTGAAATATTTACAGCACAATACAACTTTTGTTTATATTGTGTCCATATAGAATATCATATTCCTGCTTTGGTTTTTTGTATTCACTGTATTGTAAGATGTCACCTTTTTGAACAGATAAATAAAAATATTCACTACTGATTAAATATTTAATTTTAAAATATAATTGGGGGTTTACCCTCAATTAAACCCCTTATCTCCTTAATGGGGCAGGATTTTTCAAAGGTATCCCCCTTAAAGCAGTTAGCATGGTCATACAGTTTAGGGGGCTGGTTAGTTTTAAGTTGTTTTCAGTACTAATATTTGTTTCTTTCAACTGTGAATTAATCTATTAGAGAGAATATTTATTTACCATAAAATAGAAGTAGATCCCTTGCTGACGGTCTGTTCTACAATCTCTCTCCTTCTTATAAAAATAGCTTTTATGTTTTCTAGACTGTTAGACTCTCTGCTTTAATTATGTATGGTTCACAACAATAACCTTCATAAAAGATCTCTGTTTCAAAGGACTTTCAGCCTCCTAGTCATTTCCCATAGTACACATCATTTTTCAAGGGTGCATGGAAATGAAAGAGGTTAGCGTTTAATTCAAAACACATCTTCGATTCCTCACAAAAAGTAAAGCTATGTCTACACAACAGCTTATGTCAGCATAACTTATGTTGTTCAGGGGGCTGAATACATCACCCCCCTGAGCGACATAAGTTACGCCAACATACGCACCAGTGTGAACAATGCTATGTCAGTGGGAGAGCTTCTCCCACCAACATAGCTTCTGCTGTTCACAGATGCTGCAGTAGTTAAGCTGACAGGAGAGCACTCTCCCATTGACTTAGAGCAGTTAAATTTCTCTCCAATGTAGCCAGGCCCTTAGAAACTAATATGAAAACATCTATTTTAACATAACTTATTTCCCTCAGACACTTTATGTATGAAAAAGAAATCCAAGTTGCAACCATTTTCTGCGTCATTTTTTATGCCTTTGAATGCTCTGTCCCTCTCTCCTTTTGTTTTTCATTGTCTTAGCCACACATTTGCTCTTGGCAAATTGCCTTGTGTTTGGTTTAATTTAGGCCAAAACGACAAGCTTCCTGTGGTGCTGCTGTTACATGATATCAACTAACACAGTTGTTGTCAACAGGTTACCGGACCTCAATTTGACAATTTCCCTGTATGATTATAATTATGCACTGATCCTACAAGAGATTCTGTAATGTTAGTTTGTTCAACATTATATTTTATACTTTAATTAAAGCACAGATATTTACCTTCTTTTGCTTTTATGTAAGGTTCTTGGGTTTCCACAGATGCACATATTTTGCTTCCTTTACAGCAGGAATTTAGCTGTGATTTTTTGCAAATGAATCTGCTGAGGACGTGCAGTATAACAATGTTTATTTTCTAGATTAGAGGAAATTTAATTTTTAAGTAGTGAGATTTTGCTGAGCTCTGTACAAGTCTTGAAATACAGATTGCCTCTGCTCCATACTAAACCAGACATATGCACAGTTGTTAGGTTCAATTTTGATTTATTAATAAAACTTCAAATAATCAGGCTCACTTGGAATTTATTAATCAAAGATTTAGTCAAGATTGATACAGATTGGTTTGGTATTGATAGTCTATCTGAAGACTGGAGAAGTGACTGTGCAGCTTGATTCATCCCTAACTCACTCCCAGAAACTACCCTCCGTTCATGTTATACTTGGGACAAAGAAGACTTGCTTTCCCATTACTGATCTACATATAGAATTCCCCTCATGGTATCTCATCTTACCTAATCAATAAGCTAAAGGTATCTGTGACTAAGTCCTTATTATAGAAAATGCCTGTGGCATTGGTAACGAGCTAAAAGCATTTCTCAGTAGGTCATCATCTCATCGATCTCTGAAGACCTAACAAATATCCCTCCTCAATCATTAGTGGTCCCTTCCTGGACACATTCTCCATGAGTCAGTAGGGTCAGGGTAAAAATATTATACACATTCCATCATTTGGTCACACACTAAAATTCAACCTAAGTACAGAGTCCCTTGAATCATAGATACAAAGCACTAGAATTATAATTACAAAACACTTTCTGCATGAACCAAAGGATCATGAGGGTTTATATACAAAGAGTTATGGGAACACAAAGAAACATAGGGAGTCTGGTTCATTTGTTAATACAGTAGAGGCACAGGGAAGCCCAGAATTGGAAAGGGTAAGGATGTTTCTCTCACTGTTGATTTGGGTACAGCTACACTTAAAACACTACACTGGCATAGTTGCACCACTGTAGCTCTTCTGATGGGAGAGGTTCTCATCAGTGTAATCCACCTCCCAAAGAGGCGATAGCTAGGTTGCTGGAAGAATTCTTCCAACCTAGCGCTATCTAGACTGGGGAGCTAGGTTGACTTAATCATGCCACTCAGCGGTGTGGATTTTTCACACCCCTGAGCAATGTAGGTAAACTTTCATTTCTAATGTAGATAAGTCCACAGTAACTGAACCTGTATTTTCCCCTCATACTTCATGGTCCATTCCAGTGTAAGGGAGCCCAGGCTGGTGGAATAAGTGGGCTCAGTGGTACCCCAGTACATCAGGTGGTACCCTAGAATGGGGGGAGGGGGTAAC
The DNA here is from genome assembly GCF_013100865.1 of Trachemys scripta elegans. Classification (NCBI taxonomy): domain Eukaryota; kingdom Metazoa; phylum Chordata; order Testudines; family Emydidae; genus Trachemys; species Trachemys scripta. The sequence continues at coordinate 22,257,993 of NC_048303.1, read as the reverse complement.
TCATCACAGTAATTACCTGAGCAGTCCTATTGGCTTAAATGGAATGGCTTTTGTGGGTAAGGATTACACAATGAGGTCCTAAATGGGATGAAGGGGAACTCTAGAATACCAGTTGGCTGCAACTTCTTTTGTTGAAGAGGAAAGAAGAGCAAATAACGTTCTTGCGGTCTGTTGACCTATTTAACAGTTTAGTCTTAGGATAACTTTGTATATATTCTTTTTCTCCTATTTTTCCTGAGCTCTGTGCATTATTTTTCCCATGCTCCTGTTTTTCTGTGGTCTGATGTATTATTAAATACATTTCTTTTTGACTTCAAAGCAAAATATTTGGACTTAATTTCCTTGACCTACAACATCATTGCAGGGCAGTTGTGCAACATGTGTAAAGATTCTTTTTCTTGCATTGTGTTCATAGGTGCCAACTCTGTGGGTGTTCCAGGGCTGGAGCACCCACAGGGAAAAAAATAGTGGGTGCTCAGCACCCACTGACGGCCCTGCCGATCAGCTCCTCCCCCTTCTGCCCACCAGTGATCAGCTGTTCAGTGGCGTGCAGGAGGGGGGGGCGGAGCACATTCAGGGAGGGAGCAGAATGGGGTGGGAAGAGGTGGGGTGGGATGGAGCCTGGGGAGAGGGGGTTAGAATGGGTGTGGGGTCTGGGGCCAAGACCCTGGTGAAATTAAAAAGTTAGTGTCTCTGGTCGTGTTAGTGCTGCAGTGTGATGAGGAAAAGAATATATGAAGTTTTGAGGAAAAGAGTTAGTGATGTTGTAACTAAATATTCAGCTCAGAAAATCAAATGGCTTGTTTATTTTTGTTGGAAATCAATGGCTGATACTCTATGCCAAAACAACAACAGAATACACACCTCATTCCCCGAGACAATGGAAAATGCCTGCGGCAAAGAGGGGGCCCTCATGGAACATTGGCTGTTTTAACTATTCAAATAACCTGCAATAAAAAAAGAGATCCCACTTTAGCAAATAAGTTGAGTATGGTGCTGGGAGTCAGGAACTGTTATTCTAGCTCTGCTGCTGATTCACTGTGTTTCATTGGGCAAGTCTGTCTGGGACTCAGGGCTGGCTCTAACTTTTTTGCCTCCCCAAACAAAAAAAAAAAAAAAGAGCGCTGCTCTGCCGTAACGCTCCCCTCCAGCACCGCACCGCCCCACCGAAACACACACTCCCAGTGCTGCGCCGTCGAAACACCCCCCCCAGCGCCACGCCACGCTGCCAAAACAAAAACAACCCACCCCCCCCAAGCGCCGCCCCACCAAACCAAAAAAACACCGAATGCCCCCCACCACCCCAAGATTGGCCACCCCTTACAAGGTGCCGCCCCAAGCACATGCTTGGTTGGCTGGTGCCTGGAGCCGGCCCTGCTGGGCCTGATCCTGCTCTCACTTCAGTTAATGGGAGTAGTATAGAGCCTTCTGAGAGTATTTATCCATACTATATTGAGAGGGTCTGGGACGCGCTAAAGATTAGTATGGGAGGTAGAGACCCTAGGCCATAATTCTCTTGGCCCTCATATTCATCCAATCCAACTATGGAAGTAATTAATCAGAGCTTAAATAACAAACAGCAACACACATTATAATGAAGTAGTAACAACACAAAAATAATCTGTAAAAAACAATCTGTTAAGGATAGGAACTAGCTGAGGGTTTCTTTCTTGCTCACTTTAAGCAGAGTAGTTATTAACTTGTATTTTTAATTTTAAAAAAGAATTATTCTGACTCACATTTTCCTTAACAATATATGTAAAAAGCTACTGTGATATTCAGTAACCAGCATAGCGCACATAATGTGGAGTGATAGCAAACTGAGCAGGAGAGAAGAGGCATACCTGCAGAAGCAGAAACGAGGGGACAAAAAAGAGATGAATAAAACCATTGTATTACTGTACATTCTAAACACACACTGTGTGCCCATTCTGTCATGAACACTCACTTCAAAGAGCTGGGAGTTAGAAGGACTGGAACTAGCTGGATAAAGAGATTGTGACTACAAACTAACGGGGGTGGGGAAAGAGGGCAGAGAGGAGGAGACAGATGTGACAAGGACCTGGAGTGCTGGGAGAGAACTGGGACTGGCTGGACAAAGAGACTGGGACCAGGAGCAAAGGAGGTGGGAGAGAGGAGGCTGACATGAGGAATCCAGGGAAGGAGAATTGGGTCTGGCAGCCACTGCTGAGGGGGAGAGACAGATTGGCTGAGGAGCCAGAAAGGGGAACTGGAACTGGGTGTGCAAGGAGACTGGGACTGTGTGTGGGAGGGAGAAAGACGGGGGGTCAGGGAAGACTAGGACTCAGAGTGATCCCAATGGGGGAGACTAGGCCTAGCTGGGTAAGGAGACTGGGACTGGGATGAGATGCCTAAAGAGTGGAGACTGGGATGGGTAGGCAAGGAAAATGGGAGTGGAACAAGGAGTGAGGTGTAAGGAAGATGCGTGACTTGGACATGATGGAGGGGGTGGGGCAAAAGGGGTGAAGCTTGGGGGAAAATGGGTAGAAGAATCTGTCCCAACTGAGCACATTCCCCTTCAAAGCCTGAAATGGAACCCAAGATTCCTGAGTCTCATCATTCCTCTGCTGTCAGCAAATATCTGTGACTGGCAAAGTGTCTGTATCAGATCCCCTCTAGTGCTTGGTCCACATAGAGGATGACACCCAATATTGCTATTAGTTAGTCTATTAGTTCAAGTGGCAGAGGTCTGTGCAGTGGATTGAAAGGTTCCAACCCTGCTGGTGACCCACATGGCTGTCATTACGATGCCACATGATGGAATTTCTGTTTTTACAATTTGCTTTATTAAAAATGATATTATTCACACAACTATGTTAAAAGAACATTATTAAGGTGGCAAAATTAAGCACTCAGAAGTTAAGAAAAGCCAGAATTAAGGTTGCCTGTGAAATATTAATGTGGCTCACTTGTGTGTATGCATTGTGATATTGTCTTCAATTACATGATCACATAATGTTTTTCCACAGGACGCTTGCTTTGTTCAGTGCACAGGCTGAATCTGTCCAGGGTTGTGCAGTAAAGAAGGCTATTGCCTGTAGGACCCTGCCCCATCTGTTGCAGAAGTTGAAAGGTTTGTAGGAAATAGACCACAGGAGAAGAAAGGATGGTTTTATGGTTATGGCAACTGAATGGTGCACTAGAGACTTGGATTCTATCCACGTTTCATAGAGGTCCTGTGTAATGACAAGCAAATCATTGAACCATACCTTTCACAGGTGGACACTAATTATGTGTTCCTCATTTTGTGGGTGCCCAACTTGAGACCCTGGGGCTGGATTTGTAGAAGCGCTGAGTACTCACAACTGCAACTGAAGTCAATGGGAGCTGTGCTTGAATATATAAAGTGCTATATAATGCTAAGTACTCTGAAAACTCAGATCCTAGGCATCTCAAATTGGGCACCCAAAATTAGTAGAAACTTTTTGCCTTAATTTCTCCATGCCTCAGTTCCACATTTCCCTAACCCCTCACCTCAGTGGCTTTGTGAAGATGAATTAATTAATGTTTGTGAAGCAATCAGGTACCATAGTGGTGAGTGCCTAGAAAAGCCCATAGGAAAATTAATAATTCGGTCTTCATAGCAGGGTTATAATAGTGTGTAGTAAACAAGGCCTTAGGCCACACACTGAAAAATGAGGATAAACCCAAATATTTATTAGCTGTTCATTAATTGAGCATGGTCCATCCTGTGTTCTTTTATTGTGGTTTTTATCTGTAATTATTATTAAGGATCCCAGTTGTTTTACAGAACCTATTTGTCTGCAGATGAAATTCAGCCACTTTTCATGATAGAAATAGGACAGCTGTTCACAAACACTGCTGAACAATTTATTTTTAGGAGGTAGAGTGAAGAATAACATACCCATTTTAAACTGGAGAGGGAATGTGAGTAAGCACAATGTAATCATGTGAGTTGGAATTTGCCCAGCGCTCTGGAAACTAACTCTAGTATATGAAAGTCTAGGGAATTTGTTCTCTCTCACCATGTTGAGGAGTGATTGTCAGGAGGTTAGAAATATTCTTGGGGGATCATTACACTTTCAGAATCATTTTCTAATCTGCAATCCTTAGCTAATAAGGGTAAAATTGATGCTATGAATGGGTAAATAATAATTATAGTGCTGTTCCTATAGAGAGACAGAGCTGAGACTACAGAAGAATTTGTCCTACAAGGCTTACTTTGTTTATAACCAACTGATGAACAGATGACTCATGGTGTCTTAACCTTAATGCATAGAGTTGAATTTTGTGAGGACAAGATATCCATGTGTAGATCTCTAACAATAGGCCATTTAAGTACTTTTCTCATAAGTCACACGTTCCTCTGATCTGTTGCCAGAATCAGTTTGTACTGAGGCTGAAGCCAATACAAACATTTGTTTTCCCCAGAGCACTAATTGAATATTGATGCTAGTGATGGCTGAATTAATGGTGTGCTTGTGTGCAGTAGTCACTAAAATACATTCACGTTTAAGCATTTCTTTGCTTTACAAACAGACAACAGTTTCCTACTTGAAGTGCAGCTAACATTTTTTTCATGAGAATCAAAACACTGCCAGAAGTAATAGTTGAACTTATATAAGGAATGACTAATGTGGAAGGAACAAACACTAGGCAATAGTAAGAAACAATGGACAAAAGTTAGGCTCTGATTCAACAAACCATCCCTATTCAGCAAAGTGCTGAAGTACTTTGTTGAACCAGGACCTTAAATTGGAAATTGAGACAGAATTGTTTCTCCCTTTGCTTCTATGCTGTCTCTCAAATTTATTCAAATAGCATATTTGCATTTTACAGATGTTGGGGATATTGCGGGAATGAAGGATTAAGCGCTCTGTGGAATGGATTGTCTCTTCAACTGTCTTCATACAGTGCTCAGTCCAAAGGAGACCTGATCATGATGGTAATGCCCAAAGAATCCAGTAATATAAATGATTAAAAATGACATACAGTGGATAGGGCTGTTAGGAAAAGACTACTTTTTCTTGAAATACGCCCCTAAAGGAAAATTGAAATAGTATAGGAGTACAGCAATTGTGTGTATTTGTTTGTATGCATACACTGATATCTAGAATATATTGTTGCATAAAATCATATAAAGTGCTAAAAAATCTAGTATTTGAAAGACTTGAAATATTTTTTTAAATAAAAACTAGTCATTTGATTTAAAAGGATGAGTGTAATGTTAAATATGCTTTTAAAAGTGTAGAAAATGGAGATAGGTCTACACAAGTCATCTAATCCAGTGGTTTCCAAACTTTTTTGATCGCACACCCCTATCAGTAAAAAAATTTTGAGCACGCACCCCCTGCCGCGCCACAGAGCCGGCTCTACCATTTTTGCTACTTCAAGCAAAAAAAACCCCCAAAAACAAAAAAAAGACTCCTGCCCGAACTGCCAAAGCAAAAAAAAAAAAAAAAAAAAGCTGCCCGAACTGCCGAAACGGTGCTGCTCCGGCGGCACTCCTCCTGCCGCGAACCTGAAGGATCCTCTTGCACACCCCCTGGAGACCACTGATCTAATCAATGAACTAAAAGCTGTTAGCTACCTTCTCCTGAACTAATATTTTTATGGCATTACTTTAAATTCATGAGTAACGCACGGAAGATATGTCACAGAGAGAAACTTGTGTAAGTTTTATTATCATTTTTGTGTTTGCCATTCTTTAAATCTCATTGATTTTAATATTGTGTAGTTGTACAGATATATTCCAAACAGTTCAAATAAAACTGATTAAATCGTTTTTTCATTTCTTGTTTTCTTGGTTTTCTACCTCTGAGAACAAGGCAATAAAATTATATGATGACTAGATTCACTAGCAAAATCAGTGATTGACAAAGATGACGGATTGATTTCTAATCCCAGAAAGAAATAAAAAACCGAACAGCAGTACTACAAGCTTCCTGATTATGTACAGCATTAAGGCCAATGGAAGTTATGTTTCCACCTGCTATGGGGAAGATGTATTAATACTGTACTTAAATAATACTTAGCTCTGATTCAGTGCTTTTTATCTTCTAGACACTCAACGAACATTAACTAATTCATCCAAAAACAACGAGGAGTCCTTGTGGCACCTTAGAGACTAACAAATTTATTTGGGCATTGGTGGATGTGCAGGTGAATGAGCCCTTGATGGCGTGGCTGATGTGGTTAGGTCCTATGATGGTGTCCCTTGAATAGATATGCGGACAGAGTTGGCAACAGGGTTTGTTGCAGGGATTGGTTCCTGGGTTAGTGTTTCTGTTGTGTGGTGTGTAGTTGCTGGAGAGTATTTGCTTCGGGTTGGGGGGCTGTCTGTAAGCAAGGACTGGCCTGTCTCCCAAGGCCTGTCAGAGTGAGGGATCGTCCTTCTGGGTAGGTTGTAGATCTTTGATGATGCTCTGGAGAGGTTTTATTTGGGGGCTGTAAGTGTTGGCTAGTGGCGTTCTGTTACTTTCTTTGTTGGGCCTGTCCTGTAGTAGTTGACTTCTGGGTACCCTTCTGGCTCTGTCAATCTGTTTCTTCACTTCCCCAGGTGGGTACTGTAGTTTTAAGTTCAATCTCCCTGGACACTCAATAACAGACTTAAAAGTGGCCATTCTTCAACAAAAAACTTCAAAAACAGACTTCAACGAGAAACTGCAGAACTGGAATTAATTTGCAAACTAGACACCGTCAAATTAGGCCTGAATAAAGACTGGGAGTGGCTGGGTCACTACAAAAAATAATTTCCCCTCTGTTGATACTCACACCTTCTTGTCAAATGTTGGGAATGGGCCACATACACCCTAATTGAATTGGCCTCGTTAGCACTGACCCCCTCACTTGGTAAGGCAACGCTCATCTTTTCATGTGCTGTATATTTATACCTGCTTACTGTATTTTTCACTCCATGCATCTGATGAAGTGGGATATAGCCCACGAAAGCTTATGCCCAAATAAATTTGTTAGTCTCTAAGGTGCCACAAAGACTCCTCGTTGTTTTTGCTGATACAGACTAACATGGCTATCCCTCTGAAACCTGTAATTCATCCAAAGACAACTGAAAGACCCCAGAGATAGTAACAAAAATGACTATTTTAATGGAATCTTAAAACTAATCCCACAGCTCTTCTTGAATGTTGTTATTGCAGTGGGAAAGATGCTAATTTGAATTTTTCATACAGTTCAGACATTATAAGTGGCAACGTTGTTCTCAATGTTTTAAAGCACTGTTATACCAGCATAATATCAATGTTTGTGAGCCAAGCTGGCTATAGAAGTCTAGTCAGGAATGAGTAATAGATATCTTCTCTTTTTGAAGATTGATGAGGATGTATTCTGTTTTGTACACATTGAGCTACTTATGTTCTATAGTTGAAAACAGGGAAGGTGAAACCCAAAATATCAAATCACTTTATGTTTAGCAAGTATGTTAACTTGTGTGTCACTTCCAAAATAATTCTTTAAATATGTTTCAAATAATTTTCTTCAGTTGTCTAATATAGAGATGTTGAGAATGTTTTTAAGAAGAAAACAAATTTCATGTTCCAGAGAGCTGCCTTAGAATGTTGAATGCTCTGTTTTTCAACAGGACAGATACTGCATGGGTGAGAGCATTGAAGTTTTTCTCACTGACATTGTTCCTGTATCATAACTGGGGCTTTGTCTACACAAGCATTTTTCCATCAAATTTCCCACAGTGGCTGTAGTAGTAGTGCAGTTTGGCTGGTGGAAGCAATGGTGGAGTGCTAGTGTTGACCAGCTGGTGATGTTTAAACTAGCATGTCATCTAGTCCTGCTCAGAGGAGGCCTAGATGTCATGATGGCAAAAACATCAGCAGCTGGTTGAAATGAGTACTCCCACCATTGCAATAGTAGTAGTACAGTGGCAGAAAATGCTCATCTTAGACACAAAGAGAATTTTTTCATGTTACCTACTATTTGGACTTCCCTAGGGTGCCTGTTCATCCACAAAGTTACTCCAAATATTGCATGAGCATTTGTTTACATCACCATGAGGGTTGCCATGCTAACTACTGAATCAGTCACCATGTTGTCTATTTCCACCATAGCAGTCCCAGTGTAAACTGCAAGTATTGGCATAGCAGCTGCACCCATCCTGTTGGTCTTCCTTACGCAATCCCACAATGCTGCTATCCAGTCTTCAGAGATCCCAGGAATGTGAGTGAATGCTGAGAATTGTGGATACTCAACATATCTGAAAATCAGGCCTGTTGTGCTGTGTCAGGTTCTTCTTTCCTTTTTAAAAAGATTTAAGCACCGTCCCCAAGTTGAGAAACGATCTCTTCCCAAGAATCCTATTTATACTCAACCACTGTCTCTTTTAGAGCTCTGGTCTAAATTGCCTTGCTTATTTTTTAACCAGTTTTTATGGTTGAGGGAAGGAAATCAAATTTGCTTCAGATAATCAGCTTCCCATTTCCATTTTACTTTTTAAATTGTTTTGGACTTTTTAAGCCCTTATGCAGTTTTCCACTCACCACCATCTAGCTAGGAAGAAGCGAGCAGACACCAACGACACCGGCTCTTGAAAAGATAACAAGATAAGAGAAACAAAAGCAGAAGCTGGAATTTGCAGCCATTCACTTCAATAGGAAGCTGCAGCATTGCATTTTTGGTGCTGTGTGGGGCTTTGTATCAGCAGACCTCCCATTCACTCATTCCAATGTATCATCTAGCCCTGGGCAAACACTTTTGGATTTGAAGCTGGGTGAATAATTAACATGATTTTTCTGCAAACGTGTAGTTGAATTCTAAATCAAATTGGGTCTGACCAACCTTGAAGTAAGGTTTCTCACATGAAGGTTCAGGACAAAGGTCATATTCCCATGAATGCACTGATATGTTTGTGCCCTATGAAAATAGCAAACCAGACAAGGAAATGGCTGCTCACAAACATAACTGCAGTTGCCCTATGTGACTGTTAAAATCTGTGGCTCTCATATATATCCAAAAGATAATACCTTCTAGAAAATAGGAACTGAAAAGGTTTACAGTTTCCTAAAATTCCCTCAGTCTGCTTCTTCTTCCATCTTTTTACTGAAATAATTGAAACTCCACTAAATGTATTCACTCTTTTTTCCTGTTTTTTTAAATTAGGTCATCTGATCACAGAGCATAAAACATACCTTATGACTTATGTGACAGACTCACAGCTCAGAAATCAACTTGTGAATATTGATGCTTGCAGAAAATAGCCCAAGCAACTCACAGGTAAGTCTCTGCAATACAATCAAACAAATGAATGCAAACTAACAATTTTGTAGAACTTGGGATCTGTTTGTAGAAAAGGGGCTTATTATATTTAGTACCCTCTTCTGGATTCACTTTTTGGTGGTTCTCCATTTTGAGTTTCCTCAGGAGTGGATTGTTCTTTCAACTTGTATTTACATTTCAACATTACACAGCTGGGTGATTTTTGTGATCGGGTCACCTCTTCAAAAAGTAGTGGACTGAAACAACCGATTCATTTCAGACAGATCATTAATCAATCTTTAGATGCTAACTGGTTTTGGTCACTATTGACCTTAACTGGATGTAAACCTGGTGACCTAGAGGTGCAAGCCTCCCAGCATTACACAGACGACAACCTTTTAATGGGTCTGTTTTAGGGCTTAATTTTTTATAAAGCATCAACAGACTTCAGATGGGCACAAATGTACAAGCTTTGCTGGCTACCTTGTTCCTTTATGACAACAAACATAAGGCATAGGGAGAAGATATTTTGAAACTTTCATTCAAAATACATTTTAAAATATCTAAACTAAGATCTTAATGATTTCTCCTGTACTATACCGGGTGGATTTGTGCCTGTGTAGTGGAGGCCTATGGTAGTACTTTGTATGGTGATCAATCATAGCCTCTTAGGTAGCCTATTCCTGAGCTGCAACCCCAACAACCTAGTCCCATGGTTAGATCTAAGATAAGTGTTGGCCACTTGGGACGTTCTAACTACACCTCTACCCCGATATAACGCGACCCGATATAACATGAATTCGGATATAACGCAGTAAAACAATGCTCCGGGGAGGAGGGGGGCTGCACACTCCAGCAGATCAAAGCAACTTCGATATAACGCTGTTTCACCTTAACGCAGTAAGATTTTTGGGCTCCCAAGGACAGCGTTATATCGAGGTAGAGGTGTATTACTTTCTTTGGGCCTCCAGTTCCAGTGTTAAAGTCTGACTCCTGTACACTGATCTGAGATTGAGGTCCAAAGAATTCAGAGGAACATGTACAATTCTCTGTGAATTGCTTGCATTGTTTGTTTTTATCACAGTCTTTTGAAATAACAGTTCAGTGCCTGTTTTCTGTTTAGGACCTCGGTATCATTTAGCTCCATACTGGGTTTTTGGTGAGTTTTCATGTTGCCAAGTGGTTGTTTCTCACAAAGAACCCTCCAGACACAATAGGCTTCAAGTGGGAATTTTTAGCAAGGTCTTGATTTTAATATTGTGGGTTTGCTACAAGTTGATCATGTATCAGAACTTTTATCATTTTAAATGATGTTTGACTAATAAAGACAGATTTAGACAGTGTGCCACCTCCCTGAGGAGCTCCTATCAATTACTTACTGAGATGATAGCTTCAAAATATTCACATAGCAAAAAAATGGAAAACATAACAGAATTAATAGGTTTTACCATTAATATTGTAATGAATGTTTCTTTCTTGGAGTAAACACATCATCAGTCAGCAGAAACCAAGTTATTTTTTCAGTCTAATTATCTTACTTTTAATTACTATATTTCATTCTTCTAGTTTATTCAACTGATGGTCTATAGGTAGGGTTATTACTCTTGCTCTGATTCTCATTTATTGTACTCTTGATGTAGATAACCTGTCACATCACAAATAATACTGAAGAAAATGGTCATTTATGCTTGACTGCTTCTTTACTAAAATATTTTATGAGGGCTGACTGCTTTATATCATCATATTCTATTACCTATCTGTATTTAAGAAATGGAGACTGTACTTGATTTTAATAAAAGTAATTTGGTAACAGCAACTATATGTTATTCTTCTGATATGTAGTATTATTAGTATATAATTTATTTTGGAGGTAACATTTTACAGCTTATTTACAGCACTAAGTGAACAGTAGCAATTATTGTTAAATTATTTATTAACTATTATAGTTTAGTCACATGGATCAGATTATTCACATATTATCGACCAACAAGATCAGACTTGAAAGTTAGATTTAACATTTTTTTAACTGCAGCTCAGTTTGTGAGTGTAATAAAACTATAGGTGATCTAGATGTGAGTCACACAGGGAAATAATAATAATTCTGCATACCCTTTCCCACTTTTAGAAATTATTTTGTATGTCTATAGTGCAATCAGAGGAGTGACCAAAGCATGTGTGGACATACCCAAGCTTGCTTTGATCTATTTAGCTCAAGTAACAAAAGCAGTGAAAGCTACAGCAGCACAGGCACTATTGAAACCTGGGAAAACTCAATACCTTTCCTGGCTGCCCTTCACAACCTACTCCCACTCTATCTATTATCTCTCATTCACTATTGAAATATTGACTCCAACATCTGATCGGCCCAGGATGCCGGCCTCCATCGCCCACTTGTTAAATTTTCAAACAAGCATGTTAGTGCTTTCTCCCATGCTGCCTTTCACGCTTCAGAGGAGCTCCCTGTAAACATCTGCACAGCTACTTTTTTATCCACCTTCAAAACCTTGTTTAAAAATTTTCTCTGCTGTAAAGTCTACAAAAAAATTGACAACAGTTAGGCCGCTAGTGCACTGATGCCACTGCCTATCATACTGATCAATATTGTCTCAGTTTCCTTGTGTTCTTCTGTGTTCATCTGTTGTATCTTATTTTACCCTTAGATTCTAAGCTCTTTGTGGCAGCTACTGTGTCTTTGTTCTTTATCTGTACAGCGCCTAGAACAATGGGGTCCTGGTCTTTAACGAGGGCTCCTTGGTTCTACACCGGGGTAGGCAACCTATGGCACGCGTGCCGAAGGCGGCACGCGAACTGATTTTCAGTGACACTCACGCTGCCTGGGTCCTGGCCACCAGTCCGGGGGGCTCTGCATTTTAATTTAATTTTAAATGAAGTTTCTTAAACATTTTTAAAATCTTATTTACTTTACATACAACAATAGTTTAGTTACAGAGGGTCCTGTGGCACCTTTAAGACTAACAGAAGTATTGGGAGCATAAGCTTTCGTGGGTAAGAACCTCACTTCTTCAGATGCAAGACCCTCTGTTGCTTTTTACAGATTCAGACTAACACGGCTACCCCTCTGATACTTGACAATCGTTTAGTTATATATTATAGACTTTTAGAAAGAGATCTTCTAAAAACGTTAAAATGTATTACTGGCACGCGAAACTTTAAATCAGAGTGAATAAATGAAGACTCGGCACACTGCTTCTGAAAGATTGGTGACCCCTGTTCTACACTAATGCTAAATAATAATACTTTTTGCAAGCACTGTCTGTGTATTAAACAAGGAAAGCCTTATTAATGGGGAAAGGAACACAGCATTAATTTGGGAATGTACAGCAATAATAAATCAACAGTATGTTTATAAGAATAATAAGTAAGACACCACCCACACAGGATTATTAGCAGTAGTTGTTTGCCTCAGTTTTCCTACCTGCCAGTGTGAACATCTGATGGACAAATGTCCCTATCACATGCCCCTGCTCTCTTTCCCCTATTCCGCAATCCACTCGTGGCTTATTTAGAAGGACTAGTGATGTCCTAGAGTATGGGAGTGCAGTAGGACAGGTCCATCTCTAGCCCCAGGTCGGTGGTGGTGGGAGGGAATGCTGCCTGACTTCCATCGAGATAGGCCTTGCTACTGTCTCTGCACCATCACCTTTGAATCTTCTCTTACTGCATTGTTGCCTCTAAGTCATCTCTCTAGCCATGATGCCAAGTCCAGGTCCTAAGACTTCCCCATCTAGGCCAGCTATAGTGATTATAGCTCTAGGGGTGCTGAAGAGTCACTCATTCCCACCACTTTTACATCAGCTCTCTTCACAGTGCCAGATCCAGGTCCTTAGCAGAGTTCATTCACTGCTGATCATTAAATTGAGGTGGGGGTTCAGTGCCATAGAAGACCCTGAAGCAGAGTCCTTGCCACCAGGGATTCACTCTTCACCACAACATAGAAGCCCCTTTCCTCTCCTTCCCTGTCTTGTCCAACTCCACTCTCCAGCCATGCAAAACTGAGGTTTTGCTTATGGTGACATCTCATCAGGACATAGTAAGTGTAGGTTTGTTAACCTTTTTATTACCCCTACATGCACATTTGAATCTTAACTAAAAGGACCAAAATGTTCACAGGATGTTGGATAACAAATACACAAATAAAACCTCGACTCAGTGTATCTCTTATTTTTGTTGACTGTTAGATGGAGGCAGAAAGCCCCTTCCCTAGTGCTCCAGTGCTGCCACAGGCTTGCATCATAATATAAATAATAAACACATCTTGTACCCAGCAGGAGAAGAGCCTTCTAAAAAACCAATAATTTTCATTCAGTATCTAAAGCAACATATGTACAAAATCTAAACATTGTCTTCCCAGATCCCCTGAGAGCAGAACCCTTTTCTAATCAAGTTGAAAATAACAGGCATTGCAAACTTTTAAAAGGCTAGGAGTATCTGTTGTTCACTTTGAATCAAGGAAATTCTACACGTTGGTTTCCTATTTCTGTTTATAATATGAGTGCTTGTATCTTCCTCTGGAATGCCAGATAGATCAGAGAAAACAAGTAGCTTTGCTTCACAGATAGTAAATAATTTTATCAATATTTTGATAGCCCTTACTTGACAGCTCACTGTATGCCAGCCTCACATCTCAGATATGTATCTCTAAACAGACTCAGCCATGGGATTTAATAATAGACTGGATGTATATACTGTATGTAACCTATGATAAACATTTGTATTACTTGTTAATGGAATTATGACAATTTTTCCTGTAACTAGCTGCCCTGGGAGATTATGTTCAACAATCCTTGTTAGGTAGAGATAGTCAAAGAATGTACAACATAATTAGCTTCTGTTGTGTGCGATGAGAAAAGAATTTGAGCTATCAAAAGCCCAAGAAAAGCAAGCATTAACAAAAAGCAAGCACAGATTATCATAGTATTAAGTTTACAACCATATATATCAGGCAATACAAAAATTAAGTTAACAGAAACATTAAATTGTTCACACTAAAAATATCTAATCTTTTAAAATACAAGGTCTATTATGAGTAATCACTACCGTGAATGTTTTGCAGTCTGATTTGGGGTCAATGGTTCATTGCCAAACCAGGAGGACATATCTAGTGGGGTTTTGCAGGGTCTGTCCTGGATCTGGTACTATTGACTGTTTTAATTAATGGCTTGGATAATGTAGTGAAGAGAATGCTTATAAAATTTGTGGATGGGGTTTAAGCACTTTGGCGGACAGGATTAGAATTCAAAATGATCTTGACAAACTGGAGAATTGATCTGAAATCAACAAGATGAAATTTAAGACAAATGCAAAGTTCTGCACTGAGGAAGGAAAAATCAAATGAACAACTAGAAAATGGGGAATAACTGGTGAGGCAGTAGTAGTGCAGAAAAGGATCTGGGAGTAACAGGGGATCTCAAATTGAATATGAGCTAACAATGTAATGTGATGACAAAAACAGCTAATATTTTGGGGTGTAGTAACAGGAATGTCATATATAAGTCGTGGGGTAATTGTTCCACTCTACTTAGCACTGGTGAGACCTCAGCTGGAGTATTGTGTCTGGGTTTGGAAGCCTTACTGTAAGAAAGACGTGGAAAAAATCAATTATGTCCAAAGGAGAGCAATAAAAATGATAAAACATTTAGAAAATCTGACCTATGAGGAAAGGTTAAATAACAAAAAAAAAAAAAAAAATGGAGATATCCCATCTCCTAGAACTGGAAGGGACCTTGAAAGGTCATCAAGTCCAGCCCCCTGCCTTCACTAGCAGGACCAAGTACTGATTTTGCCCCAGATCCCCAAGTGGCCCCCTCAAGGATTGAACTCACAACCCTGGGTTTAGCAGGCCAATGCTCAAACCACTGAGCTATCCCTCCCCCTCCATAAAGCTGGATATGTTTAACCTTGAGGAACGAAGACAGAGGGGCCACCTGGGAAGAGTTCAAATATGTTAAGGGCTGTTATAAAGAGGATGGTGATAAGTTGTTCTTCATATCCACTGAAGATAGGACAAGAAATAATCAGCATAATCTGCAGCAAGGGTGATTTAAATTGTATATTAGGAAAAACTTTCTAACTATAAAGGTAGCTAAGTTCTGAAATAGGCTTCCAAGGGAAGTTGTGTAATCCCGGTCAATGGAGATTTTTACAAAGAGGTTAGACCAGGGGTTCTCAAACTGGGGGTCAGGACTCTTAGGGGGGTCGTGAGGTTATTACATGAGGAGTTGCGAGCTGTCACCCTCCACCCCAAACCCCACTTTGCCTCCAGCATTTATAACGGTGTTATAGATTAAAAACACTTTTTTATATATTTAAGGTGGTGGTCACACTCAGTCTTGCTATGTGAAAAGGGTTACCAGTACAAAATCAGAGAATCACTGGGTAGACAAACATCTGTTCATAATGGTCTAGGTATACTTGGTCCTGCCTCAGCCTGGGGGCGGGACTAGGTCAAGGTCCCTTCCAACCCCACATTTATATGATCTATGATACACGTGCACACATGCCCTTTTAGTGATGGGAAAGAATCTTGGTGACAGTAACCGTTTCTGACTGTTTAAAATGGGAAAAATGAAAAGACATTTTGGGGAGTGAAAGTTCATCCCGTCCATCTCGGGACCTACTTTATGGGATTCTGAAAGACTGCACAGGTCTGTCAGCAAACTGACTGGAGAAATGTATTTCCCTGTAATTCCCACTTCAAAATATTTTAAGAAAAAGAACCCCATGCATCTAAAAATTACTTATGGCAAACAGCCATGCTTATTACAACATTCTTAGTGCTGCTTGTACTGTCAAATCACAAATGATGCTAATTAAAACAGCAACTCCCTTCTCACTGTTGAAAAGCAGTGAGCCCATTGCTTCTAAATTCTGAAAGTATGTGTTGAAGTTAAAAACACTCCCTTGCCCCAAGAGACAATTACAAGAGTAAATATTTTTAGTTTAAAATAGAAATAAACACAATAAGTTACATCAAACCTATTGCTTCCTAATTCATCATTCATTACCTGTTTGGCACAAGAATGAATATAGCAACCTTAGAGATTAACTAATGTCCAATATCACAAAACTCCCACTGATTTCTCCATCTCAGCTTCCCCACCTGCAAAATGAAGATAGTAACATTTGCCTGTCTTTGCATAGTGTTGTGAGAATTAATTAGTTCTATCTGACTTTTTAATGGTGTTCTTGCAGTCCCTAACACTGTAATATCTATGCATTAATATTTATAACATTTTGAAGTTGATAAATGCTGATTCACACTAACAGCCATTGCAGAGTACTGAATTGTGAATTAAGCCCTGATCCTGCAATGCACTCTAGGTAGGCAAACCACTTGAGTGGTTTCATTGTGTTGGGGGGGACTATTTATGTGGGCAAAGTTACTTATATAAGTATCTGTAGAATTGGAGCCTAAAATAGCAAGGATAATATATTGTTAAATGTACTTTGTTAATTTTCATTGACTATTGTACTTTAGTTTTAACATTCATGATAATATTTCATAGCACACAAATAAGCAAATTAATGCAAATATGCATTCAAGTAAAGATACTGTATAGTTTGTAAAAATAGGGAAATTTAGAAGTATAAGACCTCATCATAGCTCTTTGCTGTTAGATTTTTGTTTAGCAGTGGAGAGAGACTACCAATTTTTTGTGTGGTTTAGTGTGGCTCTTGTATTATTATTTCAAAATATTTTCTGTCTACTATGAGTAAATAATTATTCCTATTCTGCGTTTGCAAATCTGTTTCCAGAATTTGACATGGGTAATCTTTATTTAATTTTCATTTGACATAATGACATAAATCTCAGCTAGTATTGTTCCTTTTCTGCTAGAATTTTAATGGACACATGTAAGTATACATCCTCATCTGCTTCAGCCTCTTTGACAGTGCCATTATTGAATAATCCAAGAGATCCTAATTACAGCGGCCCCATGCTACCCTGCCAAGGCTAAATCTGCAAAATATGCTGAGTTAGCATTGTGGAGTTAAAGCAACAACTTCCCCTCAGCGAGAAGAAACTCCTTCCAATTTGGAAGGCATCAGGAGTTGTGGCTTACGACAGAAGCAGACAGTGGGGAATGTTACAGATTCTGGGTGATCCCAGCAGAGTACCCTTTCTTCTGCCTAACTGTCCAGCATTCCCATTTCACATAGGCCTGGTGTGCACTTCAAATTTAGAATGACTTAACTGTGTTACTCTGGGGTTTGAAAAATTCACACCCCTAAGTGCCATAGTCTAGCTGACCAAACCTCTGATGTACACATGGATAGGTGGAATTCTTCTGTCATCCTAGCTATTGCCACTCAGGGAGGTAGATTACCTACATGGATGGCAAACCCCTTCTGTAAGCAGTGCTGTAGCAGCCATAGTGTAGACGTGGCCATATAGGAATAGCTGCTAATGAAGCTTTGCTGCCGTTAGTTATTATCCTCCATCCTGGCAGTTGCTCCCACCCACACAAGGACCTGGAAGCATAGGGAAGGGCCAGTAGAAGATGCAAAGGAGAAGTTACAAGTGGTATTCATGTGAAAATCCAACTAATCCCAAGGGAGGGGGGAGGGGAGGGAGCTGCCACCTCCCACCACCAAAGCTTTAGAAACCTCGCTATGAATGTTTAGAGTGAAAGGATCTCATAACAGGAGGACAGGGTCAGGTAGCAGACCCACTGTTGCCCCTTGTCAGCTTGTTTAGGGACTTTTTCCCCCTATTTTGTTCACTTTTAGAGTATATAATGGATTGGAGCATGTGGCTCAAGATGTGCAATCTTTTAGATCCTGAATATTACTCTGACATATCATAAGAACATGAGAACAGCCATAGTGGGTGAGACCAGAGGTAAATCTAGCCCAGTATCCTCTCTCCGACAGTGACCAATGCCAGGTGCTTCAGAGAAAATGAACAGAACAGGGCAATTATCGAGTGATCCAGCCCCTGTCATCCACTCCCAGCTTCTGGCAATCAGAGACTAGGGACACCCAGAGCATCGTGTTTCATCCCTGACCATCTTGGCTAATAGCCACTGATGGACCTGTCATCCATGAATTTATCTAATTCTTTTTTGAACCCCATTCTTTTTTTGGCCATCACAACATCCCATAGTAATGAGTTCCATAGGTTGACTGTGCATTGCGTTAAGAAATATTTTCTTTTGTTTGTTTTTAAACCTGATGCCTATTAAGTTCTTGTGGTTGACCACAAGAGTTAGTTTTACGTCAATAGGCACATACTTGACTTTTCTTGGAACCTGCATCCTACCAAATCTAGAATAAATGTGGTTTTAATGTGTTTTCTCATGATGACTCTATCATTTGCTCGGAGTCACTATTCTTCTGAAATTACATTCAATTAATTACTTAGTAGCAGAAATAGCATGAACATAACTGTGGTGTAAAGAAAGAGTGATGGTTTCCAGCTACATTGTGATGACCTTTGTCATGTGACTATAGTTCGCTTTTGGATTAGGTTGAAGCCCTCAGACCTTTCATATTTGTTGACAAACACATTTCAGAGCTTGTTTTTTGTGTGGAGCCTTTTGTACCAAACTCTGCATTTTTGTACAGCTTTGGTCACCATCCATATGGAACTTAATATAAACAACACCATGCCAGCAGATTGAGGGAAGCAATTATTCTCCTCTATTTGGCACTGATGAGGCCATATCTGGAGTATTGTGTCCAGTTTTGGGCCCCCCACTACAGAAAGGATGTGGACAAATTGGAAAGAGTCCAGCAGAGTGCAATGAAAATGATTAGAGGGCTGGGGTACATGACTTATGAGGAGAGCTGAGGGAACTGGGGTTATTTAGTCTGCAGAAGAGAAGAGTGGGGGCGGGGATCTGATAGCAGCTTTCAACTATCTGAAGCGGGTTCCAAAGAGGATGGAGCTAGGCTGTTCTCATTGGTAGCTGATGACAGAACAAGGAGTAATGGTCTCAAATGGCAGTGGGGGAGGTATAGGTTGGATATTAGGAAAAACTTTTTCACTAGGAGGGTGGTGAAGTACTGGAATGGGTTACCTAGGGAGGTGGTGGAATCTCCATCCTTAGAGGTTTTTAAGGCCCAGCTTGACAAAGCCCTGGCTGGGATGATTTAGTTAGGGTTGGTCCTACTTTGAGCATGGGGTTAGACTAGATGACCTCCTGAGGTCTCTAATATTCTATGGTTCTGTGTGTCTTTCAGGACAGAGTTTTTCAAGGTTATTGATTGGAAGTCACTGTGCAAAAGTACCTTGCAGAACAGATAGAATTTTGATTTTTTTCTTTGTTTTCATTGATATCAGGCCACATAGAGGGACTGGTTACTTCTATTACCTTGATGTATTAACCAGAATGTTTTCATGGGACTTATTGCTTTCCTTCTTTTCCTTATGTTTTTCACACTTGTTCCAGCTCAGAACCATATGGTTATTCCTGTGTGAGTGAATATGTTAGTTTGATTAACTCCAGAAAATTGTATAAATGGTCTGCCCCTGCAATTTTTGTTCAAGCAAAATTCCCATTTGGAGACAAGATCAGTTGGTTATAAGCAATGCAAAGCATAACAGAAGCAAGGCAGAGGTCCTAGAAGAAATTACGCTAGAGCCACAAAGGTAAGTTGTGCAGCCCCTGGCACAATGGGATCCTGATGCATGACAAGGGCACCTGGGCACTAGGGTAGTACAAATAAATAATTATAATACTAACTGCCACTTTAGGTGCCCAAGTCCAAAATTTAGATACTCAATACCCCTGCTCAGCTGCTGCCTAATTGTGTAGGCAACTAAATTTCTGCCAGTGTACATGTGCAGAGCCTCTGGAGTCCTAACACTATAACACTGTGAAGTTGCTCAGTGCCTAAACCCTGGGGTTCACAAACCCTAGGCATTCCCCATCTATCTCACCTATGTGGCCTGATCCAGTATCTGGGCTCTGAGCATGCCAACCCCCCACAAAATGGGATGGTGGTCCTTTACACCCAGTAACCCAGAGGTTAGAGCACTCACCCAGCCTGTGGGAGACTCAGGTTCAAATCTGCATTCTGCGTGATTTGGCATGGGGACTTCAATTCTGGTCTCTCACCTCCCAGGTGAGTGCCAGGCTACAGGGTATTCTGGAGTGAGTTTCTCTCCATCTCTCCAGTTAAAACTCTTCCACTTTGTATAAAATACTTAAATATTCATTGGACCAGAGAGAGAGTGAGAGGCTCTATAGTCTAGTAGTTAGCATGTTCACCTGGGAGACCAGATTCTAGTGCTCCATGAACACACGACTGACCACTGGACAGCCAGGTACAAGAGGGGGCACACTATCACCTCTTCCTCAGTTCCTCACAAGGAAGTGCTGACCTAGCTCCAGGAGAGGGTTTATGGCTGTCAATCCTGAGTAGAGATAAGCACCTCCCTCCAGTCCAGAGTTAGGTGCCTAACTACCTTTGAGGGATGGGACTTACGCCCTACCCCTCTCCTTGGCATTTTCTACTAGCTAAATTAGCTTGCTGCCTTCTTGGAATCCCATTCTTAGGCGCCTAACTATCCCCATGCATTGTAAAAGGCACCTAACGCAGGGTTCTGAGTTCCACTGGGTGGCGGGGTGCCTAAAAGTTAGGTGTTGTAATGCTGATCCTAACTCCTTTTTGTGGATCTAGCCCTCAGCTTGCAAGATCTATTCCTGTATTGTACTGGTATGACAACTCTGTACATGGAGGGTTATTCTAGCAGGCACTATTTTTATATACTGTATCTTGCTTCCTTTGGCTGACCCAGCATGTAGCTTTTTCTTCACCATCATAGACTCATTTTCAGGTGAGGTTAATTTTTAATATGTTCTATACACTGTATGACATTTACCTATGAAAGAGCACTCTGAGATGCAGAGGAATCCTTTTAGAGAATTCAGATAAAGTGAAATTCTGTTTATACTGAAGTAAAATAAACATCCCTAAATGTTTTGGTACGTTGCAATGTGTGTGTTGAAATTCCAGTTACAGTGAATTTTCACTGACACTGAACTAGTTTCGGAGTGCGCGGGAAGGGGGGCAAAGAAGGAGACTTCACTGTAACATGGTGTCACCTATCTTAGGGACTGTGAGGACACTCTCAGAGAGCAGATCTTCTGTCTGTCACCTCCAGTTTGAGAGTTTAGACCACATGGTCCACTACCCAGTCCCTGAGACCAGTGACTACCTCTCAGATTTCCCTCATAGCTTAATCACAGCTTTCTCAGAACTCCACCCAAAAGTATGAGCCTTCTGGTTTACTTCTTTAAGGGGAGCATGTAAAGGTATAATGGTTAACATGCACACAGACAGTTTCTGCGTAAGATTCTAAGCCACAGTTGATCTTTCTTCAATAGCAAGAGAAAGGCCCAGATCTATACAAAAATAAACCCTATCTGCATTTTCCTGCCTCAATTTCCTCACCACTATGAAGTATTCTTTGGGCTAGGGTCGAGTCCTTTGGGACCATCCAATGCCCTTTATTGCAATGCATGGTGTCCTGAAACTTGGAGACTTCTGCCCCAGCTCACCTCCTCTGACCTTGGCCAGTTTGTCTCCTTCTCAAACTTCCTGTATGGCTTGTAGTCTTTCCCCTGTGAGTCCTTTTATAACCTTTCAGTAGCTTGGTCTGGTGATTCCCAGGCCAGCTTTGATAGATGATTGCAGGCCTCTACCAGGTGACATCATTGCCAGCTATCCTCTCCTCTTAGAAACCATTTCTTCTGGCTAGAAGCCACTCTCTTGTCTAGGACAGTGGTTCTCAAACTTTATCGGGTCACATACCACCTTCTTAAAAGAATGATGATTGAAGTACACATACAAATTTATCCTTTTTGTGCACATTTATTTAGGCCTTAATAGGCTTAATTTATGTTGTCATGGTGCCTATAGTGGCTCACAGCTAAGAATGCCAAACTCAGAACAAGTATCAGAGGGGTAGCCGTGTTAGTCTGTTCTGAGTTTAGCAACAGAGGATCCTGTGGCACCTTTAAGACTAACAGAAGTATTGGGAGCATAAGCTTTCGTGGGTAAGAACCTCACTTCTTGCAAGTGCATCTGAAGAAGTGAGGTTCTTACCCACGAAAGCTTATGCTCCCAATACTTCTGTTAGTCTTAAAGGTGCCACAGGACCCTCTGTTGCTAAACTAAGAACAGACTGTCAGAAAATAGGGCAGACATCCCAAACTGGTGGTATATTCTATCATTAGATTTTACCAAGCCAGTAACAAAAGTGTACTCCAGTATCACAATATCAGTTTTACCATGGAGTCACAAACAGTCCCCTTAGGTATTCCAGTCTGTTTTTACCACCCAGACAAACTGGACTTTATGCTGAAAGGTTATTAAAACCAAGTTAATCACATATTAGCCCTCTGTGGCTCGAAGTAACCTAGCCACTTACCCCCAGGTCAAGGTATACTTCAGATCTCACCAAAGACAACACTGTAGCCAGTTCTATAGATTTATTAGCTAAGAAAAAAAGAGTTATTGAGAAGTTTAAGCAGATAAGCTACATTTCAGGTGAACCAGAATTGCAGTCCAAATGATGCAGAGATATAATGTCTGTTTGCTTTCCATAGCTTTTCCGGGTTTCCCAAAATAGTTTTGGGGTCCTCTGTCCAATTGCTTAAGGTTCCCCTGTGAGAACCCAAGCAGTTCAGAGATGAAGAATCACTCCCAGGATCCAGTATCTTCTAGTTGAAACAGTCTAGCAAGTTGAAAGGCATCTTTAGCATATGGGCTTTCATGAATAGCAAATGCAGACAGTCTGTGATCCTCTTTGTTGTTTAATGTTCAATAAGCCATTCAGATAATGCATTTAGTAACAGCCATTCAGACTACTAAGATGGTGTATCAGTAGTTGCAATGTAAATCAACAAGTTTCAGATAGATGGAGCCAATAACATTAGCATTTCACTTGTTTTCATGCATGAAATAAATCTTCATCTAGATTCTAATAGGTCCTTATGTATTCATAGTATAAGAAGTTCTTCTTCCAGTGATTGCACATGTCCATTTCACTTTAGGTGTGTGCACATCCAGGGCATGGAAGCGGTACATGTGAAGGCAGCAAGTTCACACTGCAGCTGTTCACACACTCCTCCCCTACCCCTTCCCTTCAGTGAATGTTGAATATTCCAAGGTGAGGATATAAAAGGGGTTGAGTTCCTTCTAACCACGAATAACTGAACATTTTGTGTGGCGTTCAGGAATCCTTTTGGATCCGTGAATAGTTAGATAGTTTAAAATCTTAACTGTTAGTAGTTGTCGTTTCAGATAGTTTAGTATTAGAGTTAGTAATAATATCGTTAGTTTTTGATGGAATCAAAAAAGAAACCTGCTTTCAAAAGATGCAAATCCTAGTGTCTGACACACATGCTTGAGGTCTGTAATGCTTAGGGGAAGGGTATTCAACCTCAAGTGCTCAATTAGCTCTACATTTACCTCCAGAGCAAAGAAAGACAAAGTAGCTTGCAAGCAATCCTGTTGAAAGAAGCGTTGGCGGCAAAGCCATCTGGACCCAGCAAGGGACAGGCTTCCAAGATGATCCATAGACCATCTGTTGGATGGTTTTATGGGGAAAAAAAGCTAAATCATCTTTGTCAGACTCTAAGAGGTCTGGTGACAAGGAGCAGAAAAAGAGGAAAACCTCTGAGGTGTCAGCCTCTATGTCTAGAGCCAATGCTCTTGATTAGGATTTATCTGCAGGGGTGGCGCTTCCACTAGGCGACCCTAGACGGTCGCCTAGGGCGGCAGGATTTTGGGGGTGGCATTTTGCCACCCTGGGCATAAATTCGGCCGTGGGGGGTCCTTCTGCTCTGGGTCTTCGGTGGAAATTCAGCGGTGGGTCCTTCACTCACTCCGGGACCCACCGCCGAAGTGTCCCAAAGATGCAGAGCAGAAGGACCCTCCCCCTCCCCCGTCGAATGCTCAGAGGAGGAGCGCTGCCACCTAGGGCGGCAAAAACCCTGGTGCCGCTCCTGTTTATCTGCCTAGGTAGATGTCAGTACTCAGCCCTTGACAGTGTCAGCCTCTCTCAAGAGAGCTGTGACTGAAAGATTTCATTATACAAACTAAATTTAAGGAACCAAGTACTGATATGCAGCTGCATGGAAAGGTGAGAAGAACTTCTTCCTCTGATCCATTACTCTCAGATCTGGATGAGCCACTTCAAGGAGCTGGTAAAGCAAGAGCATTCTTTGGCACCGATGGCTGATAGCATAGCACCACGGCGTATAATTGTTCAGGCACAGGTTCATAGACCAGATCCAACCTTGGGTCCACCAGGTATGGAGTCAGTTATGTTACTCTGAGGCAAGGAGAGACCATACTCCAGCAGTCTCAGATATGTCTGTCTCCAGAAGGGAAAGGACATGTAGAGGAATTTGGAGATTCTCCTTTTCTTCTCCCCCATCTCCCACCTTTCTCTCCCCCCCCCCCCGATCTATCCTATCCACTTCAACTCCCCTTTTGCCCCCCCCCATCCTTCTCCAATTCTCCAACCCTGCCCCCATTCTCTCTAAGCTCCTATCCTCCCCCCCTCTGTATCTATATAGCCCCTAGACTCCTCCTACCTCTCCCTTTGCTCCTTAATGCAACCACCCCCCATTGGCGCCCCTTCCCTTCTGCTGTCCCCCCTGGCTCCTTGCTCACATTACATAGCCTCTTCTTCTCCCCTCCCTTTAGCTCCTGCAACCTCCCACCACCATTTCTCATCCCATAGCATTTTAAATTAGGCTGTTTTCTCTTTGTCCATGCTGCTTGGAACTATCAGGAGAGCACTGACAGCATGGAAGGACAGTCTGCCTGCTCTCAGCTCTGGTGCCTGGCTTCACCATGTCCTGGAGCAGCAGCTGCAGGGAGAGTCCTGCTCAGCTCATGCACAGTTGGATGACACGTAGGAGGTGTGCAGTGCTGGAACAGGCACAGTGCAGACTAGGGTTGCCAACTTTCTACTCGCACAAAACCCTTGCCCCGCCCCTGCCCCTTCTCCAAGGCCCCTCCCCTTCTCACTCCATCTCCCCTCCCTCCCTCGCTCATTTTCACCAGGCCGGCTCAGGGGGTTGGGGTGCAGGAGGAGGTGAGGGCTCTATCTGGGGATGCTGGCTCTGGGGTGGGCCGGGGATGAGGGGTTTGGAGTGTAGGAGGGGGTATGGGCTCTGGGCTGGGGGTGCGGGTGCTGGGGTGGGTTTGGGATGAGGAGTTTGGGGTGTAGGAAGGTGCTCCGGGGGGTTGGAGGGCGGGAAGGGGATCAGAGCTGGAGCAGGGGGTTGGGGGATGGGAGGGTATCAGGGGTGCAGGTTCTTGGCGGTGCTTACCTCAGGTGACTCCTGGAAGCAGCAGCATGTCCCCTTTCTGGCTCCTACATGGAGGTGCGGCCAGGTGCTGCCCTGTCCACAGGCACTGTTCCTGGCCAATGCAAAGCCAGTCCTTGGGGTGGGAGCAGCATGCGAAGGGCCCTGGCTGCCCCTACGCCTAGGAGCTGGGGAGGGGACATGCCACTGCTTCCGTGAGCCAAGGGGAGCCACGGCAGGCAGGGAGCCTTGTTAGTCCCGCTGTGCCACCGACTGGACTTTTAACTACCCGGTCAGCAGTGCTGACCAGAGCCACCAGGGACCCTTTTTGAACAGGGATTCCAGTCGAAAACCGGACACCTGGTCACCCTAGTGCAGATGGAATCTTTGGAGAATTTAGCAGCCTAAATATCAAGTCTCCACTGAGCATGTGCAAACAGAGGCTCATAACTTGGCCAAATGTGGATGTTTTTTCATGGGAACAGCCATGACAGTGTAATGTTCAGGCAGTGTTACTATATTGTCAGAAAAACTCCTTCTGATGACATATGTTGCATCTAGGCTACCAGTATAGCTGCCTGGGCATAAACCATGCAGTGTGGACTAGCCCTCACTCCTAACTTTTTTGGGACCTAAGGTATTTTTCTCTAGGTTTGGAAAGGTTATTTCTTGCCTTAGTATTGTATAAAGTCTTGTTTCAGGGTGGTTGCCATGTTAGTCGGTATACCTTGCAGGTGATGTGATATTAGAGAAAATGCGAGTCTTTCTTGGGACAAGAGTAGACTGCTGTGCACATGGTCCTTCTGGTAGTGTGGTGTATTGAGAGTCTGCTTTCATACCTGTTGGTCACTTGTCAGCCTGTGTTTCTTCCATGTCCTACTGAACAATTCTCAGCAGCGTGTGTATTTCACTGCCCTCCATGTTTAATATTGTGATCAAAATGGAAGCAGTGGTTCTGAAACTGTAGGTTGGGACCCCAAAGTGGGTCACGACTCCATTTTAATGGGGTCACCAGGGCCAGCATTAGACGTGCTGGGACCCAGGGTTGAAACTGTGAGCAGGCCAGGGCTCAGCAATCCCCCAAAGTCCTGGGATGGCTTGGCTGAGCAATCTGAGGGCCTGACAGCCAAGTCCATCATCCAGTGTTCTTCAGGTTCTCCTAGTCAAACAAAGGGGAGGGAAGTGTAGGTAGACCCCATCCCCAGTTCTCCCTCTCCATCAGGTCCTGGCCCTGGGACCATGGTGGAAGAAATGTCTCAGTCTCCTCTAGCTAATACACCAGATCAGCCTCCCCTGGGCACTTCCTACCTCCCCTGTTCTCTTTTCAGTTTGGGGGGTGGTCTCAGCATTCTGCTTCCCTCCCCACACAGTATAAACAATTCAGATTGTCAGTTAGGGCTTCCCAACACTCTCTTCAGTATCCAGTTATTCCCTTTTGTCAGGGAGAAGTGGGCGGGGGGAAGGGGGGAGAGAGAAAAAGATTCTGGTCCTAGCCTCCCGGTTGGGTCTTACTCACAGTCTAGACCCTTCCCCTGTGGATCCTCTGTCCCAAAGTTACTAATTGGTTTCCTTCCAGCAGATAGCCTCTCCTTCACTCTCCCCCAGCTTGACTGTCCAAGTCCCCTTTTAATCAACTCCTCCATTTGGAGCATGCTTTGCATCTACCACCTTGGCCCAGTACTGCTACATCACTCCTTCAGCCTTAATGTGGAGTCTGCAAACCCTATCATGCAGTCATTGTCTAATTCCAGGAAGTCTGAATAGGAATCTACAATAATGAGATATTTTGTGTAAGCAGGGGAATGGTCCTGCTATTGTGGGCCTATCTTTGTTCCCGTGGTGATAGTAACCTTGACATGAAAGCTACCAGCTGTCCGTTTTGTAGGAGTGATTCTCCAAACCTCATCTTACTGGCATCACATTGGATGGTTGCCTCTTCATTCACAACATAGTATTTCAGGATGGCATAGTTGGTCAGCAGCTTCTTGATCTGCATGATGGCTGCCTCATGTTGTGATAATAACCTCCATACAGCATCTTTGTCCAGGAGTTGCTTCAGGGGCTTGCACAGATCTGAGAGGCTTGGGAGAAATTTTGTTAGATAGTTTAATGGTGTGGACGTCTTTTGTGTTGCTTTACCTTTTGGGGGTCAGGTCATATCGTCTGGAAGGTCAGCAGTATGGTATTGTAGTCAAGTGCAATTGCATCTTGGTTTTATTCACTTTTAGATTTTACTTCCCCATCTCTTTCTAGTAGACAGATGAGGTTGTGCTTGTGATCTGCCATAGCTTCTGCTGTGATCTCCACATCCGTACACCAGAATGTCAAAAGATGTGATGCTGATCCCTGTGAGTCCAGTTAGTACATCTTTATTACTGGGCTTCTCCAGCAAATTCCCTTGTGGTCTGGGGTGGCTCTGCAGCAGACCTGCCCCAGTTTCCCGTTCTCAGCCTGCTTCAGTAACTGCTATTGCTTGCTGTTGTAACTTATTGCAGTGATGTGGCTAATTCCTTAACAAAAATCCACCCCTTAAAAGGAAACAAAGTTCCTTACTCCAAGTTCAAAACAAACAAAACACAAAGTCTCTGCCTCAGTCTCAAACTAGGTCCAGCCCCTCCTTCCCAAGGGATCTGATTCATGGGTGGTGGGTATCAAAGTCCGTGGAAGGCTGTGCCTCCCCAAACAGCTCTGTGTGGTCCCACCCACGCTCCGCCTCCAGGCTCCCTCCTGCTTCCCGCTAGCACTCTGCACTCTTCACTCGTGGCCGGAGCCCCAAGCTGGGGCCGGGGCCAGCCTGCGGCCAGGGACTCTGGGCAGCTGGATCCGGGTGCTGGGGAAAGGCCACAGTGCCCACCCTCCTGGTGCTGGGGCTGCACCACTCTCCCAGCACTTCGGGGGGAGGGCACGCCGCCCACCCAGCGGTCCAGGGCTGGGGGCACTCGGGCAACCCGGGACTGGGGGGCGGGGGGATTCTGAGTTCCAGCGGGGGAAGAGGGGTGGGAGGGGCAGGGCCTCGGGCAGGAGGGGCAGGCCGGGCTGGGTGCTAGCATCCCCAAGGCCAGGGCTCACCCTCTGCCCATGGTCTAACTTCTCTCCTGTAATTCTTCTTCCTGACCTCTGGGCTCAGCTCTCAGCCCTTCTCGGGCTTTTTTCTGTCCCTCAGCCTCTCCTGGGCTCCTTTGGTTGCTCCCTGCTCTTTCCCAAACAGGCCCTCCCAGGCCTTCTTACCTAGCATCTTCCACAGACTGTGCTCTCCTTTGACTCCTCTCAGCCTTTCTGCAGCCATATACCACCAATATTTCCCCTTTTTCCTCACGTCACTGGGCTAGATAATGGAGAGGTCTGATTGGGTCATGTAACCTACTTCATTTTCCCCACCTAGAGAGGAGATCTGGCTGTGTCAGGTAGGGGAGAGCCATCTCCTCTTAAAGGGCTAGCCACTCTGTAATAGTCTGACTGGCTATGTTGATATTTTTCTGCTGCAGGTTTAATTCCCAAATAGCTTTCTCAACCATCTGTATCTAGTCCAGACTGTGGTGATGTAGCTGTTTTCATTATCTAGTAGAACTTCCCAATATCCCTCTTGGGCATCAAGTACTGAGAATATTTTTGCTTTTGCCAATTCAGGTAATATTTCCTGAATTATAAGTATTTGGTATTGACCTCTCTTTTGTACTTTGTTCAGATTGTTTCCGTTTGTGTTTACAAACATGCAGCTTGCCTGGCTTCTCAGTGGCTACTTATCTAACTTGTGGGCTCTATGACTTCAGCAATGATGTCTTCTTTTTCCATTTACTTTATTGCTCCCATTATTATTATTATTTAATGCAATGGGTACTCTGCAAGGCAAGTGCTGCACTGGCTGAATTATTTTCTCTATTTCTCTATTTCCAGGTGCAACCTGCCTCTAAGACATGCCAGTCCTTCAAAAGCATCTTGGTAATCTTTCAGTTGCTTTGCTGTCAGTATGACACAGTTAATTGTCTGCTTGGGATATGTTTTTTGTTTCATTTGTGTGTCTATTGTATTGTTACCGAAATATCGGGTCCACCTAACTGAGAGCCAATAACAGCCAGACAGGGATAAGGAAGAGTTGCTTTATTGTGCAGAAGAAAGGAGAGCTTTGCACCTTGGTACAAAAACTCTGTCTTATACACATTTTACAAATTTTTTATACACATTCAGACAAAGATTCTTGCAGTGTTAACACTAGATTGGCGGTGGTTAGACCTGTGCTTTTGCTACCTGGTCAGTGAAAACCGGCTTGGGACCAGCTCCAACTACCTTAAGGCCTTGAAGGGAAAACAGTTGAAAAGTTCAGGTTACTGTGTACTTGAAGTGTCTGCTTTCCCCTAATGGCCGCTGGTTGACATAAAGGCTGCTCTGCTAAGGGGGGGTCACTAGTAACTTTCACAGCCCCCCCTTCGGGCCTGACAAATTCAAAAATTGTCAGGCCCGCTACGCAATTTGCGATCAAGCTGGAGGGACAGATACTGGGTTTTTTTTATGGACAGCAGAGCTTTTGATTATAGCATTACACAGGCATTTGGCACATTGTATTATTATTTAGATAACATATAGAAAGAAAAGAAAGAAAAGAATTTATTTAACAATAGTTTGAAAGAGCCCCGTAAACCATGACCCCAGGTCTGGAAGGAGGTCCTCAAAACTAAAGGTGTGATCAAGAGATATAGCACGGAAAACAACAGCAACATTCTTAATGGCTTGTAAATTCTGCTTAATTAAGCCGGAATGATCAACATAGAAACAACATTTTTTTTTCGATGCGAGCATAAGTTCCCCCCTAATAGGTTCATATGCTTGGAAGGAGCACTGAGAATGTTTGCACTTCCACCCAGAAAGTTTTTAAGTATGTTTTTATGGCCACAGATCAAATGGTACTCCTGATGTGTTTGTAAGGGCAGTGGGCCAAGCCTAATGCTTTAGATTATTCCGAATGGCCATTAGCTGGTTACTCAGGAAATTCTGAATTTCTGAACATGCTAGATCCCACTGCAATGCCTTTCCAGCCTCAGTGATATTTAATACCATTTTTGTCAGCAACTTCTGGGTCATAGAATTAAGGGCGGAGATAACATGTAACTTACCAATTTTAGCTTGTACCTCGGTTAGCTGTGCCCCAATTTTTTATTATGTTTTGGTTTTTAAAAATATTTTAAACTGCTGCTGCACTATTGGCCCCATCCCATAGGGATCCGGTCAAGACACTTTTTTTTTAGAGGAAATAACCCAAGCCCTCTGTTGTGCTAATTTAATGGCAGCCCCCTGTGAGCAATTTGGGTATGTAGAGGTGATCTGGAAACTGCATAAGGGTAATGAAAATTTAACAGTTCCTAGTGTAGTGTTAATTACAGTTTATTGATGTTTTAATACATTTTTTTTGGTGTAGTACTATACCACATTTTTAAGCATGGGTCCCACAAGTTTCTTCCTGCCAGTGTATAATTTTTTGTTTTTTTACCAGGGTCAGTTTTTAATGTTTTTTGTAGTTAGGAATCCCTGGCCTTTGTGGTTTCAGTGAAGCAAGTGTTCCTTCTTCTCTTTTCCTGAAACAGTGTGGTTTAGCATTATACAGGGGAGAGGTTACTAGCACATCACCCTGTAATGGTTTTGCTTTTTTTAGAAAAATTCAAAGGCACAGTAGGTCTGTCAGTGGACGAGGGAGAGGTTACTAGCACTTCACCTTGTCTTTTTTTTCTTTTTCCTGCTGTCCAGAAGGCACAGCAGAGCTAGAAGGAGAAATAGGCTTATCAGTTGGAGAGTTTTTTCGAGGTGGAGGGGTCTTTTTGCAGTGCGAAGCATGGGTCCAGGCAGGTAGTCCTTGGCACTTCACAGCGGTGTTGGTGGTTAACAGGACTTGGAAAGGGCCTTTCCAGTGTGGAGCCAAAGCAGTCTTTTATTGATGGACTTTACATAGACTTAGTCTCCTTGTTTCAATGAATGGCAGGGCTGCTAGGGTCTTTGGGTAGCACTTCTTTTATCTGTGAGAAAAGAAACCTAACACATTTTATTAATGCCTGGCAGTGTTTTGCAGATTTTATAGTTGCTTGGGCACATTCAGGCCCCCCCCCCCTTTTCTTGGCTGTCAGCCAAGTCTTAGCTGTGGGCAGTGTCCTT
Source organism: Trachemys scripta elegans (assembly GCF_013100865.1). Taxonomy (NCBI): domain Eukaryota; kingdom Metazoa; phylum Chordata; order Testudines; family Emydidae; genus Trachemys; species Trachemys scripta. The sequence continues at coordinate 22,226,356 of NC_048303.1, read as the reverse complement.
GGATGGGGCCAGCATCTTATCTTTGGACTGAGCTTGCTAGCTATCTTTTTTTCCAGTTAACTCGTTCTGTTCTTTTTTTTTTTTTTTTGGCTTTTTTTAACCTACAAAGGAAACTTTTACTTTTTACTTATACATTTTTTTTAACAGTGAACACATACACATTGCCATCATACAGTACATTAGTTTTATTACTTAATGTATGCCATATACACCTTTTCAGTAAAATAACTTTATTATAGAACTTTGGAGCAACAAACCAGGACAAGCACACCCACCTTTGAGGAGTCCACTCGGTACAACCTCTTGTGTCCAATAGCTTTTCTTTCTCCCCAGCCCTCTGGCTAGAAATCTGAGGTAGCCAGAAGAATCCCATGGGCAATATGGGGAATGGGTTAACCTTCCATGTCCTTGCATCCAAAGACTGTTGGTATGCAAATTTTAACAACAATTTTGGCCATAGAACACAAAAATAATTTCTATTGTGCCAGTAAATGCATGGCACGTTGAATGCTATTCAGCTGGCATCCGTTTTCTCTGATGATTTGAAAGACAAAAGAACAGAGGTGTACCCCTTTTGGGCAGTCAGTCATTGCTTAAAATATTTTTTTTATATACACATACTTTTGTTGATTTTAGGCAAAACAGAATTACCCCATATATTTTTGTATTTGTTTCATAGGCAGCCAGGTTTCAGTGGCTTTTACCTTATTAGTTAGAAAATTGCATTAATACAGATGCTTTCTGGCTTGCTTCCAGATTTAAAGCTATCCACAGCTTAAAGATTTTTACTTAAAAATAAAAGGACACAATTAACTTTCCCAGACTTTTGATTGCCTTTTACTTTTAACTTCTGCTTTTAAACACACAGTGATTTGAAAAAGACAACACAACCTATATTGGTAGGTTTGCATTTTTTTTTTACCTTTGCTACAATATACATTGCACATGTTCTGGGGAAAATGCACATTCTCTCCACAATTCAATTTTCACAGCACTAGCCACATCAATTTCTACACAAGGTGTAACTATTTCTTTTTGAACACTGGGTAAAGACCATTTACTTAACATATAATTTAAAGGGCTATCCTCAGAGGGTTTTACCAGAGACCCACCCATTTGCCTGCTGACACTCTAACAGAGAATTACACAGAGAACAGAGAGAATTATGGCCTAATAGGATCCTATTACAGGAATTTCTACTAATACTGACCGCTACAGAGGATGGGACAGAAGGATCCCAATTCAACCTCAGAGCCTCATTGCACGCGATGGCTTCCACTCTGAGGAATTACGAATGAGAGGCTCAGTTCCGTCCACACACCTAACGCCCAAATGTATAAGACAAATGTATTAACCGGTTAACCAGACCAGAACCAGATAGTGTCTCCTTATCCTATTAGGACTCACCTTATCGGAGCACGAACCCCAGGGGCTGCGGTGAAGCAGAGAAAAGGGGCGAAACACCCCGTTGGTGCCGTTCCCAGTTCGCTGCAGCCGTCCGGAGTCCAATGTCCGAGCTAGGAGAGTCCCGGCGGAGTCACCAGAAACTGTTACCGAAATATCGGGTCCACCTAGCTGAGAGCCAATAACAGCCAGACAGGGATAAGGAAGAGTTGCTTTATTCTGCAGAAGAAAGGAGAGCTTTGCACCTTGGTACAAAAACTCTGTCTTATATATATTTTACAGATCCTTTATACACATTCAGACAAAGATCCTTACAGTGTTAACACTTGATTGGTGGTGGTCAGACCCGTGCTTTTGCTATCTGGTCAGTGAAAACCGGCTTGGGACCAGCTCCAACTACCTTAAGGCCTTGAAGGGAAAACAGTTGAAAAGTTCAGGTTACTGTGTACTTAAAGTGTCTGCTTTCCCCTAATGGCCACTGGTTAACATAAAGGCTGCTCTGTTAGGGAGGGGGGTCACTAGTAACTTTCACAGTATGAAAGATTTGTCTCAGGTTTAGTGTCACTAGGTTCATGCATTCACTTGTTTAGTAGCTTCTGTGTTGTTTGTACTGTCTGAAATTTCAGCCTGTATGCTTTTCCTTGGCATTCTGCTTGTGATTTACATTATCCTAGTGGTATTATGATTGTGCCATTGTACAATTTTAATTTGACTTTGCTTGATTGCAATTTTGCTTTCTTCTCTCGCATAATGCTGAGGAAGGCTTTGTAGCCTAGCACATTCACTGAAGACTGACTGTGCATTTGGAATTCAATTTCCTGTTTTTATGTGTTGCTGCCTTGTCTCTGGTACTAGTCTGAGCTTTATTTTTGCTGTTTTGCACTGCATTAATGTCACGTAAATGCAAAATTTCATCCTCTGAGTCACTGCTGGCCTCCTCAATATGATGCTTTTTTTCTTTGCTTGTTTTTCTTGTCTACTAGATTTTGCATAATGACTTCTCTTGCCACAATTATTGGGTATGATGCTATCTGTAGGGTATTTGCAATTATCATGTTTTTCTTCACAGTTCCCAGAAGTCATCCTTTACATTTTATCTTCTCTGCTGTGTGTTTGTGCATTTGATTTTGCACAAATTTTGGTGTATTTTTCCTTGTATTTCATGCTTTCTCTGTGTTACTGGGGGAATTATCCCTGCGTCTGCTCCACCTGTGAGCCTGTTCACTAACTCTGTACATGTCTATAGCTTTTGATAGAGTTAATGTGGGATCTCTCATTCAAGCACCTACATCTGTCATTTCTATTATTAATCTATCACAAATTAGTTAATATTTTAAGATTTAATCATTGCATGAATCAGCTATGTTGTGCCGCTTGGCAATATACTTCTCTGTTTTCTTCAGATTCTTGATTACACTTTTTGAAATGATACCTTTTGCATATTGTAGGCCTGGCTTGACATGAGTGATTAAACATGGGGCAAGCTTTATTTTTTGGAAGACAAGATTAGGGCGGTAACTAGATTAGCAGGCTGAAAATGGAATGCTTGTGCTAAAATAAGTAAATGGGTTAGTAAGCTAAAAGACAGAATGTTCGAGTTAGCTAAGATAAAAGAAGGAATACACAGGGAACCATTTACTAGGAACAAGATAAAATGGACAAGAAAAGTTGAGAGCATAAAGATGAGATAAAAAGTACAATTGAACATGGACAGCATGTGGACATGCAGTACATGGAGTGTTTTTTATAAAGTAACTAGGCCAATCCCAAAACATGTGATGCAACGTATAGTGAATGTAATGTGATGTGCAAATGTATTTAAAGGAATGTTTTTTTGTGTGTAACTTTGGATATGTGGTATACCCTGTACTTATTCCCTATGTATGAGCTTGATTAATTTAGCATAGCTTTGCTGTATGCTAAATAAAGGAACTTGAGTGATGAGACCAGCGTCGACTGAGTGCTTGGGGAACTGAGTGGAAGAGGTCCCAGAGGCTACCCCAACATATATGACATCTTTTGTGGGTTGAAAATGCTTTTGGACTACTTCTAGGATTTTACACAGGTCCTCCTGGTCTGCTGGTGACATATCCAGAGACTGTTGGAACATATTTCAGCCTTTGCCCATTACAGGTAATAATGTAGCCACTCTCATTTTGTTTTCCTTTTTATCCAGCCCCGTTGTATTTTCATAGTTTTCCCATTGTGACCTAAAGAAAGTCCAGTTACTAAACAAACCCTCTTTCACATCCAGCTGCTTAGGGACAGGAACAGGTATGCTGCAATAATCCTTATTTTCTCTTTGATTAGTTTTGGGGTTTTGGTTTTTGCAATGTTCTTGGTGTCTGATTTCACATATCTGTAGGGGCCGACTCACTTCTGATACTATATTGTGTGTTCAAGTATAAAATGAGAGAGAGAAGACAGTGAAACATTGAGGCTTTATTCCTTCCACCACTCTACTGTCTCTATTCTATTCTATTCCATATGTTCTACTGTCTCATCAAGCACCTTCTGAAAGAGTCCTCTAAGTTCTTAGACATTATCCTATATGTATAAGCATACTGTAACACATCCTGGTGGGAAGCTATCTATCGTAATGCTGCAGATTCAGGCAGCCCTCATGGCATAGGTTATCCTCGGTTCACTTTTTTTAAGGTTATCTTTGTAACCATAGGGGCTAGAGAGTAGAATTTTATAAAATGATAGCTCAAATTCTGGAGCACAAGATGGCAGCCTCCAGAAAAAAGTATGAGATGTTCTTGTTCAACCGCTAATCACCTCCTTCTCTCATTAGTCCAGCCTTTCTAAGTTGTCCATGCTTATCGTCATACTTCTCAGTTCCTCCTCCTTACCCCACTTGTTGTTTATTTATATATCGCATTACTGTGTGTGGGAACTTTGAAGACTGCATGGCACCTTAAAAACATCTCTGCTATCATCTCCTCCTACATTACATACCACTCTTTATGTTCCACCCAGTCTTCCTTTCTTGTTGACCCATTTGTCTCCTTCATCCACTGCTTACTCTATGTCTTCCCATACACCGTACCACATGTCTCAAATAGCAGTGCAGCTGCTTAAATCCCTCCACATCCTCCTTTAGGGAATGTTTAAAATGTCACTTTTTCTGTGAAACATTCAAGTTCTAGTGGCCACTCTTCACTGTGTTTGGTCTTGTCTTCAACTGTTTGTCTCTGTCCCATTAGATTCTTATCCTTTAAGGGCAGGAATCCTTTTTCGTGACTGGCACTGGCCTCTTACCCTACAGTGCTATATGTATTTACAATACTATTAAAATTCTAGTGATGAACTACCTAAAGTATTGACAGGGTTGCGAATTTTGAATCACTCATAGGAAAGAATGTTCAGTAGCGTCTCTAAGGATACCATTCAGATCCATTTGCAATGTCAAATGAAGATGAACAAGGCTGTGTGTGAGCATTGAATCACTTTGGATGCATCTTAGCATCAGCAATTATTACTGCAATTAGAGAGACGGTACTAGGAATTTTATTATATTTTGAACATGTGATCAAGTCTTTAATCTGAGCAGACTGAATACCTCCACAAAAGGAACTAAGGAGCTAATGTGTTAGTTTCTTTATGGAAATGATTTTGCCCTAGCTATATAAACTTCAGAAGACCTCCATCACCATCAAGTTTTCGAGGAAGGTAAAATCTATGGACTTTACCAACAAACTGAAGAAAATAGAGTAAATGTACATAAGATCTTGCATATATTTGCCAACTTTGTGAACAGTGATACCAAAATTAATAGAATAAAACATTTCACTTACCTTGGACAAGTTTTGTCAAAATTGCCAATGCTAATAAAAAGTTTAAAAAAGAGAGAGTTACCACACATGGTAGGCCAAATTCTTTGCTGGCAAATAATTCCATTGAAGGCAATGAAGTTATGCCAGAAAAGAATTTGACCCAATTAGTTTGCTGTTATCACAATATACTCATAGACTATGTTTACTGTACTGCGGGGGTATCCACTTTATTTTCCAGCTGTGAAAAATTTGCAAGCTATTGCTGAAACATCAAAGAGCTGGAAAAATTTCATCAACACTACCTTCAAGCTATTCTGAATGTAAAGCAGCAAGATAAAATCATTAATAATCAGGTTCTGCAAAGAGATTGCACAACCATTGTTGATGCAATTCTTATGTAAGCACAGCTTTGCTGGACAGGACACATCCTAAACATGGAGGTCACCATTTTCCCAAACAAGATGTGTTGAATAATTAACTTTAATGCCCAAAAGATCAGAGGAAGACATACAGAGGTGTTATTTTGAAAAAGAACCTTGCCCGTTTTGACATTGATTATCAGCATGTGTGCAGTTGTAGTGTCAAACAAGTCAGTAACATGCCAAAGTAACATGGGGCAGCAAAACTTTTAAAGCAAAGACATTCATAAACAACAAAAGAAGGTATTTTGCCAGGAAGAGGGGAGGGGCAGGAATTAAAGACACAACTAGAGAATGTTACTATACTTCCTTGCCAACCTGTGGGAAGGTCTATAAATCAAAAAGAGTTTTTTTAGACATCTAAAAGTCTACAAAAGCTCTTGTGAAATCAGTAATCTTTTTGACACAAAAGATGACTGAAGTCTACTTTCCATATATAGCAATGACAAAAAACAAAGTTTATCTTGACCAAACTCGTTATGTCACTCTTTATATGCCATTCTAAGCAACTCAGGATAACACCAGAGAAATTGTCTCTCTCTGCTACTCTACGGCTGACATATTTTACCATTCTAGTGCAGTGCAGTTTACTTATAACTGACTCTTAATTCCTTTAAATTGCTGAAGAAGCTAGACACTTTATTTCCACTTACTTTTCAGTCTAGAAGTTTGAGTTTCAATAAAAGTGTAGCCTGGGGCGGGGGGATTCATACTTGTGGATATTGGAGTTTGTTTTCATTACTACAGAACACAAATTTATTACTTTTCATTCATAATTTGCCACTAGGTATAGTGATTAGCTTTTAAAACAAAGAGCTGTTGCTTTTGAGGATTTAGTTGGTTTGCAGATGGTTCACACTGCATTTTCTTCCCAACCATAAGTACTAGGCACTATTTTAAAAGAAAAGTTTGGATCTTAGAGCACAAGATGGCAGCCACCACAAACAACTGCCAGCTTGCCAAGTCATCGTGAGCCAGCCTGATTTGACCTGTGGCACTCCTTTGATGGCTCTACTGGGAAAACCAAGTAGGTCATCCAAATTCAGTTGAAAATAATGATTGAATTTTGGATGGCTGAGCATTGCCGGTAATTGACAAACTATTCATTTTGCCTAGCCTTAGTTTTGGGATTCAGTTGCTCTGGGATTAAAGTAGCATAAGGAACAGACTCTGTTTGAGGCAATATAGCAGAGAAAGACTCTGTTGGCAAGAAACTGGATTAATTTTCATTTTGAACTTTAGCTTTGCATTTGACTTTGGACACAGGAGGGGCTTGTATTTTGTCTGTAAAAAATAGTAAATAAATATCGGCTGCCAGCTAATTCCCACCACAGACTATCAGCAGTCATGCTACACACACACAGACTATTTTTTCCTCACAACTAAGTTGTTTTGTGTTGCTATATATATATATATATATATATATATATGGAGATATACCTATCTCATAGAGCTGGAAAGGATCCTGAAAGGTCATTGAGTTGAGTCTAGCCTTCACTAGCAGGACCAAGTACTGATTTTGCCCCAGATCCCGAGGTAGCCCTCTCAAGGATTGAACCCATAACCCTGGGTTTAGCAGGCCAATGCTCAAACCACTGAGCTATCCCTTCCTCCCTCCCTTTACTGAGGGATAGTCTGCAAATCACCACCACCGGAATTAGAGAGACAAGGTGGGTGAGGTAATACCTTTTACCGGACCAACTATAAAAGACATTACCTCACCCACCTTGTCTCTCTAATATCCTGGGACAGACAGGGCTATAAGAACACTGCATACCACTCAAGTTGACATCTGTGTGCTCCTTATGTCACCCATGGAGCTATGTTGCTCAACCAGTCCTTAATGTTGTCAAACCACCTTTTCTTTCCTCTTCCCTTTAACTGCTTTTTCATTACAGAATTGCCAAATTGACTTTTTTACCCTTTAGATTACAGATTTTTGGCCTTTGCTAAAGGTTCTTTATAGAATCTATTGGTGCCAAATTGTTCTGGTTCTGGGCATTGGGCTCAATGAGGGCATATTTCATATGAAATCAGAATGTGGTTTATAGGTGTTGAGAAGTAGGCCTGACACTTCTTTCAAAGCAACCTTTGGGTTTTTTTTTTTTTTTTTACTTCTTTCCTAATTTAGATTATCCACATCCATATTTCCCAGGTTTTCTCACAAGGCATAATTCTGTACAAATGTTTTTGTCCGTCTTTCTGTGCATTCAATTTCCACATTTCTTGTGTTAGCCTGTTCAAGTTTGAAATTTGCTCTGAGAAGCAAGCTGTTCTCCAATGGCAGAGAGAAAACACTTTAACAGAAAAAATTGTATACATTATTTTTTGATCCCTGACTTTACACAACCTTTAATACATCATTGTCCGTTCTTCTCAGACCACCCGCACAGAGTTGTTGAAAATGGCTTGACTTTCTGCATTTCCTTTTCACAATTAGGAGTAGTACTAATGGGCTATTCATCCTTTCTCTCCTTTACATATTTCTCTTTTGGATATGTGAAATGCTCTGAATTCCCCATGAATGTACGTAATGAGTGGCGAATAGAGGGGAGGCAAACAGAGGGAGTTTGTCTGGGAACTGTCGGAGAGGACCTAGGTGAGTGATGCATTTGGGGGGCTGTGTTGTGAGCTGGTGGGGTGAATATTTGAGTGTCTGTCTGCTGTGACCATTTGTTTGACTGGTGCTAGTGGCAGGGACTGTTTGACCGTGTGGTTGGTTGTTTTAAAAGTGTGAATTGGGAGTGCTTTGTTCCAGGTGGGCCTTGAGTGGTTGATTTGAGGGAAGGCTTTGAGCTGGGGCAACTGCTGTGAGCCAGCAGCCTTATAAAAAAGCAGCCAGTTACGAACCGAGTTAGTGGAGGAGAGGCAAACAGAGGAGAGGGAGTTTGCCTGGGAGTTTGCCTGAGGGGAGTTCCCACAGAGTTTTTGCCTTTCAGGCTTCTGTGAGCAGTAAATACAACATCTGAAGAGGCTCTTAGAAGGAAGACAATATGGATAGTGAGCGATCAGCTGTTGTGACCTGCACAGGGTGTACCATGTTTGTCTTTCTCCCACAGGATAAAACCAACTTCGTCTGTACGAAGTGCAAGCTGGCCTCCATATTGGAAGAGAAGGTTAAAGGACTAGAGACCCAAGTATCAACCCTGCATTGCATCAGAGAAAATGAAGACTGTCTGGATAGAAGTCAACATTTGGTACTGCAGGCACAGCATGCTGAAGAATCAGAGAGCGCAGTGCAAAACAGGGAAGAAAATTGGCAGCATGTGACCTCCAGAAGAAGAAAGAGGAGAACTCGTGTAGCCTCAGTGCCGAAAGAGGTAAGAAACAGTTTTCAGGCTCTCTGCACAGGTACTACTGCAGAGAATGGTTTGGAAGAGTCATCTGAAGGAAAGGATCAGAAGGAGACCCTGTTGACTGGAAGGCATGGGATGCATTGTCCTAAGGATGGGGGCTCCACGACCACAATGCACAAGAGGAGGAGACGGGTGGTGGTGGTCAGGGACTCCCTCCTAAGGGGACGGAGTCATCCATCTGCCGTCCAGACCAGGATACTCGAGAAGTGTGCTGCTTACCTGGAGCTAGAATTCAGGATGTGACAGAGTATCTGCCGAGACTGACCAAGCCTTCAGACCACTACCCCTTCCTACTTCTCCACGTGGGCACCAATGATGCTGCCAAGAATGACCTTGAGCGGGTCACTGCAGACTATGTAGCTCTGGGAAGAAGAATCAAGGAGTTTGAGGCGCAAGTCGTGTTCTTGTCCATCCTCTCTGTAGAAGGAAAAGGCCCAGGTAGGGACCATCAAATTGTGGAGGTAAAGGCATGGTTGCGCAGGTGGTGTTGGAGAGAGGGCTTTGGATTCTTCGACCCTAGGACGTTGTTCCAGAAAGGATTGCTAGGAAGAGATGGGATCCACCTAACAAAGAGAGGGAAGAGCATTTTTGCGGGAAGGCTTGCTAACCTAGTGGGGGGGCGGGCTTTAAACTACGTTTGCCAGGGAATGGAGACCTAAGACCTGAGGTAAGTGGAGAAGTGGGGTACTGGGAGGAAACACAAGAAAGAGGGTGCAACAGGGAAGGCCTCCTGATTCATACTGAGAAAGTAGGACAATCGGCTAGTTATTTTAGGTGCCTATACATGAACACAAGAAGCCTGGGAAACAAGCAGGAAGAATTGGAAGTCCTGGCACAGTCAAGGAACTATTATGTGATTGGAATAACAGAGGTTTGGTGGAGTAACTCACATGACTGGAGCACTGTAATGTATGGGTATAAACTGTTCAGGAAGGACTGGCGGGGGAGAAAAGGTAGAGGAGTTGCACTGTATGTAAGAGAGCAGTATGATTGCTCAGAGCTCCAGTATGAAAACTGAAGAAAAGCCTGTTGAGAGTCTTTGGGTTAAATTTAAAGGTGAGAGCAACAAAAGTGATGTCATGGTGGGCATTTGCTGTAGACCACCAGAGGTAGACAAGGCTTTCTTCGGACAAATAACAGAAGTTTCCAGATCACAGGCCCTGGTTCTCCTGGGGGACTTCAATCACCCTGACATCTGCTGGGAGAGCAATACAGCAGTGCACAGACAATCCAGGAAGTTTTTGGAGAGTGTTGGGAACAACTTCCTGGTGCAAGTGCTGGAGGAACCAACTAGGGGCCATACTCCTCTTGACCTGCTTCTCACAAACAGGGAAGAATTGGTAAGGGAAGTAGAAGTGGGTGGCAACCTGGGCAGCAGTGACCATGAGATGGTCATGTTCAGGATCCTGACAAAAGGAAGAAAGGAGAGCAGCAGAATACAGACCCTGGACTACAGAAAATCAGACTCTGACTCCCTCAGGGAACTAATGGGCAGGATCCCCTGAGAGGTTAATATGAGGGGGAAAGGAGACCAGGAGAGCTAGCTGTATTTTAAAGAAGCCTTATTAAGGGTGCAGGAACAAGCCATCCCAGTGTGCAGAAAGAATATCAAATATGACAGGCGGCCAGCTTGGCTTAATAGAGACATCTTCAGTGAGCTTAAACACAAAAAGGAAGCTTACAGGAAGTGGAAACCTGGACAGATGACCAGAGAGGAGTATAAAAATATATCTCAAGCATGCAGGGATGTAATCAGGAGGGCCAAAGCATAAATGGAGTTGCAGCTAGCAAGGGATGTGAAGGGTAACAAGAAGGATTTATACAGGTATGTTAGCAACAAGAAGATGGTCAGGGAAAGTGTGGGACCCTTCCTGAATGGGGGAGGCAACTTAGTCACAGATGATGTGGAAGAAGCTGAAGTACTCAATGCTTTTTTTGCCTCGGTCTTCACAGACAAGGTCAGCTTCCAAACTGCTGCACTGGGCAGCACAGTATGGGGAGGAGGTGAGCAGCCCTCAGTGGTGAAAGAACAGATTAAGGACTATTTAGAAAAGCTGGACATGCACAAGTCCATGGGGCCGGATGCAATGCATCCAAGGGTGCTGAGGGAGTTGTCTGATGTGATTACAGAGCCATTGGCCATTATCTTTGAAAACTCATTGCGATCGGGGGAGGTCCTAGACGATTGCAAAAAGGCAAATCTAGTGCCCATCTTTGAAAAAGGGAAGAAGGAGAATCCGAGGAACTACAGCCTCATCTCAGTCCCTGAAAAAATCATGGAGTTGGTCCTCAAGGAATCCATTTTGAACCACCTGGAAGAGAGGAAGGTGATCAGGAACAGTCAACATGGATTCACCAAGAGCAAGTCATGCTTGACCAACCTGATTGCTTTCTATGATGAGATAACTGGCTCTGTGGATATGGAGAAAGCAATGGATTTGATATACCTTGACTTCAGCAAAGCTTTTGATACGGTCTCCCACAGTATTCTTGCCAGCAATTTAAAGAAGTATAGATCGAATGAATGGACTTTAAGGTGGATAGAAAACTGGCTAGATGGTTGGGCTCAACAGGTAGTGATCAATGGCTCAATGTCTAGTTGGCAGCTGGTATCAAGCAGAGTGCCCCAAGGGTCAGTCCTGGGGCCGGTTTTCTTCAACATCTTCATTAATGATCTGGCTGATGGGATGGATTGCATCCTTAGCAAGTTCACGGATGATAGTTCGCAGATGATACTAAGCTGTGGGGAGAGGTAGATACGCTGGAGGTATGACAGGTTCGGTCACAGAGACCCCCTTGGGACTGTCACCTGGTGTGCTGAAATTACCTCTGAGCCCATTTTCCCTGTCAGCTTTGGACTTCCAGAACCCAGTCTTGTTGAGCCAGACACACTAGCCTGCTGCAACACAGACCCAGGGTCTGGTCCACGCACCCAAAGCTGCAGACTTAACTGAAAACAGCTCAGCAGGTTACTTATCTCCAGCACCCAGACACCCAGTTTCCGATGGGATTCAAACCCCAAATAAATCTGTTTTACTCTGTATAAAGCTTATGCAGGGTAAATTCATAAATTGTCCACCCTCTATAACACTGATAGAGAGATATGCACAGCGGTTTGCTCCCCCGGGTATTAATCACTTACTCTGGGTTTATTAATAATCTGCATCCGAGAGTGCTAAAGGAGCTGGTGGATGTGATTGCAGAGCCATTGGCCATTATCTTTGAAAACCCATGGTGATCGGGGGAGGTCCCAGATCACTGGAAAAAGGCTAATGTAGTGCCCATCTTTAAAACAGGGAAGAAGGAGGATCCGGGGAACTATAGGCCAGTCAGCCTCACCTCAGTCCCTGGAAAAATCATGGAGCAGGTCCTCAGGGAATCAATTCTGAAGCACTTAGAGGAAAGGAAAGGGATCAGGAACAGTCAGCATGGATTCACCAAAGGCAAGTCATGCCTGACTAACCTAATTGCCTTCTATGATGAGATAACTGGCTCTGTGGATGAGGGGAAAACAGTGGATGTGTTATTCCTTAGCTTTAGCAAAGCTTTTGACATGGTCTCCCACAGTATTCTTGCCAGCAAGTTAAAGAAATATGAGCTGGATGAATAGACTATAAGGTGGATAGAAAGCTGGCTAGATCATCGGGCTCAACAGGTAGTGATCAATGGCTCCATGTCTAGTTGGCAGCGGAGTGCCCCAAGGATCGGTCCTGGGGCTAGTTTTGTTCAATATCTTCATTAATGATCTGGAGGATGGCGTGGATTGCACTCTTGGCAAGTTTGCAGATGACACTAAACTGGAAGGAGTGGTAGATACGCTGGAAAGTAGGGATAGGATACAGAGGAACCTAGACAAATTAGAGGATTGGGCCAAAAGAAATCTGATGAGGTTCAACAAGGACAACTGTCCTGCACTTAGGACGGAAGAATCCCATGTACTGCTACAGACTAGGGACCGAGTAGCTAGGCAGCAGTTCTGCAGAAAAGGACCTAGGGGTTACAGTGAAAGAGAAGCTGGATATGAGTCAACAGTGTGCCCTTGTTGCCAAGAAGACTACTGCATTTTGGGCTGTACACATAGGAGCATTGCCAGCAGATCAAGGGACGTGATCATTCCCCTCTATTCGGCATTGATGAGGCCTCATCTGGAGTACTGTGTCCAATTCTGGGCCCCACACTACAAGAAGGATGTGGAAAAATTGGAAAGAGTCCAGCAGAGAGCAACAAAAATTATTAGGGGGCTGGAGCATATGACTTATGAGGAGAAGCTGAGGGAACTGGGATTATTTAGTCTGCAGAAGAGAAGAATGAGGGGGGATTTGATAGCTACTTTCAACTACCTGAAAGGGGGTTCCAAAGAGGGTGGATCTAGCCTGTTCTCAGTGGTACCAGATGACAGAACAAGGAGTAATGGTCACAAGTTGCAGTGGGGGAGGTTTAGGTTGGATATTAGGAAAGACTTTTTCACTAGGAGTGCAGTGAAGCACTGGAATGGGTTACCTAGGGAGGTGGTGGAATCTCCTTCCTTAGATGTTTTTAAGGTCAGGCTTGACAAAGCCCTGGCTGGTATGATTTAGTTGGGAATTGGTCCTGCTTTGAGCAGGGGGTTGGACTAGATGACCTCCTGAAGTCGCTTCCTACCCTGATATTTTATGATTCTATGAATAAACAAAAGTGATTTTAGTAAGTATAAAAAGGATTTAAGTTTCAAGTAATAACAGCAGAACAAAGTAAGTCACAAAGCAAAATAAAGCAAAAACAAGCAAGTCTAAGCCTAATATATTAAGAAACTGATTACAGGTAATATCTCACCCTCAGAGATGTTCCAATAAGCTTCTTTCACAGACTAGCCTCCTTCTTAGTCTGGGCCCAATCCTTTCCCCAGTACAATCCTTGTTAGTTCCAGCAGCCATCTCAGGTGGTAAGCAGGGGTTTTCTCAAGACTTTGTCCTGCTCCACCCCCTTTTATAGCTTTGGCACAAGGCTGGAATCTTTTGTCTCTCTCAGTCCCCACTCCTCCTTCTAATTGGAAAAGTACCAGATTTAAGATGGATTTAATTATCAGGTGTAATATCCCTAGTCTCCATTCCCCAAGGGCTGGCCCACACGTACACAGGAAGGTTTGCAAGTAAATAAACCATTTTCAACCAATTGTTCTAGTCAAAGGGAGCCATCAAGATTTTAAACCACCATTAATGGCCCACACTTTGCATAATTACAATAGGACCTCAGAGTTATACTTCATATTTCTAGCTTCACATACAAAAATGATACATGCATACAAATAGGAGGAATATATTCAGTAGGTTATAACCTTTGTTACAAGAGACATTTTGCATAAAGCATAATCCAGTTACATCATATTTACACTCATAAGCATATTTCCATAAAACATATAGAGTGCAACGTCACAGTAGGGATAGGGTCCAGAGTGATCTCGACAAATTGGAAGATTGGGCCAAAAGAAATCTGATGAGGATCAACAAGGACAAGTGCAGAGTCTGCACTTAGGATGGAAGAATCCCATGTACTGCTACAGGCTGGGGACTGACTGGCTAAGCAGCATTACTGCAGAAAAGGACCTAGGGATTACAGTGGATGAGAAACTGGATATGAGTCAACAATGTGCCCTTGTTGCCAAGAAGGCTAACGGCATATGGGGCTGCATTAGTAGGATCATTGCCAGCAGATCGAGGGAAGGGATTATTCCCCTCTGTTAGGCCCTGGTGCGACCACATCTGGAATATTGCATCCAGTTTTGAGTCCCACAGCTCCTCCCACCCACAGGCAGGCCCTCCCTCCCTGCACCTCCCGATCAGCTGTTTCTTGGCATACAGGAGACTCTTGGTGGGGGCTGGGGGGGGCAGGAGGAGCGAAGGCATGGTAGGCTCAGGGGAGGGGGCAGGAAGGGGTGGAGTGGGGGCAGGGCCTGTGGCAGAGCCAAGGGTTGAGCAGGGAGCACCCCCTGCACATTGGAAAGTTGGCACCTGTAGCTCCAGCCCCAGAGTCTTTGCCTATACAAGGAGTTGCATATTAACTTATAAAGAGCC
This sequence comes from Trachemys scripta elegans, assembly GCF_013100865.1. Lineage (NCBI taxonomy): Eukaryota > Metazoa > Chordata > Testudines > Emydidae > Trachemys > Trachemys scripta. The sequence goes on along the minus strand of NC_048303.1, from coordinate 22,211,348 downwards.
GCATGTGGCTCCGGAGCCATAGGTTGGCCACCCGTGGACTAGAGGCCCTCCTGAGGTCTCTTCCAACTCTAATATTCTATGATTCTATCTCCTTGAACTGCAGTTTTGTCAAAGCATAACTTTAAAATGAAAAGGCAGATGACTTGCCTCTGAATTTATGTGAATATATGGGCATATGCACATTTGCATTTTAATCTTTTTCTGCTACTGCTTCACTTGGTCTTGATCTGTGCCTTACTTGCTGTGATGTTATCTGATTAAAATATGACCATGTAGATCATTGTTGCTACTGCTGTTATATAATCACAACAAATCTTATACAAAATAGGTCAAGTAAGGTGTCTATCAAAAAGTTTTGATTTGCTGATTTGTATGCATGTATCATTATCCTATTTGTATGCATGTATCATTTTTACATTTGAAGTTATGAGTATTAGCTGTATATCTATATTTCAAATGTGTTTGCTTCTTGGTAACACCCACAAGGTATTTAGCCTGCACTTGAACACATTGAAGGTTGTTCAAGTTGAATGGCCCATCAAGGAACTCTTAACTTACAATGGACCATGGAAGATGCCAATCTACACTTTCCTGAGAACATTCTAACTAGAGTATGGGTAATGGCCCCTGCTATGACTTAGGGCTAGTCTACACTGGCAACGCTAAAGCCGTGCTTTAACCTGGCTTATGTAGTCGTGGCAGAGCGCTGGGAGAGAGCTCACCTCCACCAGAGGCATAGCTCCCAGCGCAGGTAGCACGGCTCCCAGCGCTTGTGCACTGTCTACACTGGCACTTTACAGTGCTGAAGATTGCAGCACTCGGGGGTGTTTTTCACACTCCTGAGCGAGAAAGTTGCAGCGCTGTAAAGTACCAGTGTAGACAAGCCCTAAGGAAGCACGCACGGACATATGACTTGTCCATGTGACTCCAAACTCCATCTTGTTACCTTGTAATTTTCCACAAACTAGAACAATGGGTTTCCCTTCACTTGGCAGAATTTATGAAAGGCCCTGGAAACATCTCCATTTTGCCTGTTTCCGGCTCAAACCTCTGGACTATGAACTTGTACTAATGGGAGCATTCTAACCAAGGGACTGAGGACCTTCCAATGATTTGGAAGCAACCAGAGACTTAACAAGCCAGCAGTTTAATCCATCACTGCTACAAGCCTGAACCAAGAACCTTACAATTATTGTATGTATTCGATTCCTTTAACCAATTTTAACTCTCACCTTTCTTTCTTTTTATAAATAAACCTTTAGATATTAAATACTAAAGGATTGGCAACAGCGTGATTATTGGGTCAGATCTAAGTTATATACTGACCTGTGTATGTGGCTGGTCCTTTGGGATCAGAAGAACTCTTTGCTTGATGAAATTGGTTTTAAATAACCACTCATTATTAAGTCTAGTGTTTTTGGTGGTGATACAAGGACTGGAATACCTAAGGAGACTGCTTTTCTGACTTCTCGTTAGCCAGGGAGGTGAATCAGAAGTTTACTTTTGTTGTGGTTTGGTATATCTTATGGGAGAATAACCACCAGTTTTGGGATGTGTCTGCCCCATTTCTCAGCAGTTTGTTCTGAATTTGGTATTCTAAATTGTGACCCACAGAGGCACGGTGACACTTGCATGTTTAGTAGCAACCACTGTAACAGCAAGATGGGCAAAGGAAGAGGAATGTCGGAGGGAAAACTTTACTCTAAATAGGCCAAAAAGCCTATTTGTTTCATTTGTCTACTTTTTCCCTTTTAAAAATGTTTTGTTGCTATTAGAAAAAGGAGATGCTCTTTGCTCTCCATTTTAAATGCTTCAATTTAATCAGCCCATATTTGGCAGGAGATGTGGTTTGGGGTTTGTGTGAGAAAAGTGTTATTCACCATCTCCTAAACCACAAACATATGGAGGAGGCACAGCTTCAGGGGTGATGAACCAGTTAAAAGTGTGGAGAAAAATGTTAACAAAAGTATTCCTACAACTTTAAAGCATTCGCTGTACAGTGAAAAGGGGGTACAGAAATAGCAGCAACAGCCATAAAATTAGAACTTTATCTAAGGTATCTTTTTAATATTTATCCTTAGCTAAGGCTATTCTACAGCGTTATGAATCTAGTAACAGAAGAGTAAAGTATGATAGAAACAAAGCTAAGTAGTGTCATATTCATATCAATTATGGAGCAATGATCAAATGGTGGTTTGCATTTCCGTAATAGTTTTCATGCTCTGACCGAGACAGACAAGTTCAATTCCACCACTGTCATAGGAAACAGGCAATAGTGGCCATTGGACCTGCTTATTTTTTTTCCCAATGGAATATTTTCCAATAAAAATGTAGTTTCATAAAAAAAAAATAAAAAAAAATCATAAAATGGTCAATTTTGACAAAATTTGTTGACTTTCATGTTTTCTTTTAATAATGTTTCCACTCATTTTAATTTTACTTTCATATTATATTAAAATACTGACTTTGATATTATATTTATTATAATGTAAACTGCTCATGCAGTCCCCAAACAACATTTCCTGCCAAAGTAATGTGCTTATTTCATTGAAACATTTAAAATTATATTCTTATGTTTCAACATTATTGTGACGAGGTGAACCAACCCTGCATTGGGCCAATGGGAACAGACCAATCACTGTGGGCCCAGGAGGCCACACACCCTTTCCCGTGCTGCACATGCTCCAGGTGGAAGAGACAGATAAAAGGAGGCAGCCCAGCTCAGTTGGGGCTGGCTTTGGAGGAGAATGGAGGATCCTGCAGTACACAGCCTGAGGTGCTGGTGATGCTCTAGGTGGCAGAGCCTGTGGACCTGACTACGCTGCACATGACTCATGGACTGTGGGGATGCCAAGCTGCTGCCAGCCGAGGAGATCCTGGGATGCAATTTATGGTAGGAAGTGACCGGGGGATGGAGCAGAAGCCGATTCTTAAACTCTTAATGGGGAAGTCCCCGGCGTCATAGGGCCCTGCGTTGGAACCCAGTGGAGTGGGTGGGGCCGGATTCCCCTACCACAGGCCATCAGGCTTGGCTGTTTGCTCTCAGCCCCGGCACAGGGGCTACAGAGTGTTTTTTTGCCCAGCCCCACCCAAGGGCTACAGGCTGATCATTGTCCTACCCTGCCCAGAGGGCCAGAATTCCAATCATTGTTATCAGCTGCAGCCCAGAGGCTCAGGGTCTACGGACTATTTGTTTGCTTGGCCCCGCCAGAAGCCTGGAGCCCACCGTGCTGCAATTACGTGCTCTAACTGGCAATCCTGACGACAGGGTGACAGAGTCTACCAACCCTGCACCGGGCCAATGGAGGCAGCCCAGCTCGACAAACAGCCCCGTCCCCCCATCACAGTTATCAAAGTGAAATGCTTCACAACATCAAAATGAAATATTTAGATGGCTTCAAATTGATTTTTTTTTTTAAATTTCCAGTTTGTGGGAAATTTCAGAATTTCAGTCTTTTGTTATGATTCTAAATGAAAACAAATGGTGAAATGTCAGAATTTACCACAAAAAGAAGTGTGTGTTTGTTTGTGTTTGGGGGTTACTTGCTGTGTGCTGAGCTTGTGTTTGTCAGTCTGTTTGTTTGTTTGGTTGTTTGAAGGACCGTGTGCTGTGGCTGGCAGTTGGAAGCTGTGAGCTTCAAAGGAAGGTCTGAAGGCTAGAAGCCTCTGGTAATTGGCTGAGCCTTAATCAGTGGGCGGGGCATTCACCCAGGCCAGGGCTTTATAAAGCAGCGCACAAGCAACCAGGGAGCTTTTGCAAACAGGGGATGCTAACAGGGAGTTTCACAAGGGAGTTTGGAAGGGGAGCAGGAAGGGAGCGTGGGTCCCTTGCCAGTTCTATCTTAAACCCTTTATTCCCCTTAAAACCTATAGCCCAAACTACATTCAAAACTTCTTGCTTTAAACAACCCCTTCATTAACTAGGAGAAAATGCAGGCAGAAGCCCAGCTGCAGAGTGGGGGCTATCCAGTTTATTGCACTGAGTGTAGCATGTATGACTACCTGCCCCGTGGGCGGGTGGCGTATGTGTGCATTCGGTGCAAGGAGCTCCTGGCCCTCAGAGACCATGTACGGACTCTGGAGGCAAGGATGGCGGAACTGGAGGAGCTAAGGGAGGCAGAGAGGTATGTTGATGAGGCTTTCCGGGACACTGTAGAATTGTCCCACCTCCGGTCAGACAGCTCCTACGCTGTTGAGGAGGGTGAAAGGCCCAGGGAAGCAGAGCAGTCAACGGGAGCAGAGGGAAACCTTCCCATAGTTGGGACCCTCCTTCCAGACGGTGCTGGGGTTGCCTCTCCGGGGGAGGGAACTCCAGTTGCTAGGAAAAGGCAGGTATTAGTATATTGGGAGATTCGATCATTAGAAACGTAGATAGCTGGGTTTGTGATGACCAGGAGAACACCATATGCTGACTTGCCTGCTTGGTGCGAAGGTTGCGGATCTCTCGAGGCATCTAGACAGACTTATGTGTAGTGCTGGGGAGGAGCCGGTGCGCGTGGTACATGTAGGTACCAATGACATAGGGAAGGGTAGGAGAGATGTCCTGGAGGCCAAATTTAGGCTGCTAGGGAAGAGACTGAAATCCAGGACCTCTATGGTGGCATTCTCAGAAATGCTCCCAGTTCCACGCGCAGGGCCAGGTAGGCAGGCAGAGCTTCAGAGTCTCAATGCATGGATGAGACGATGGTGTAGAGAGGAGGGGTTTACATTCATTAGGAACTGGGGAAACTTCTGGAATGGGGGGAGCCTATACAGGAAGGATGGGCTCCACCTAAACCAAAGTGGAACCAGACTGCTGGCACTAAACATTAAAAAGGTTGTAGAGCAGTTTTTAAACTAGGAGATGGGGGAAAGCCGACTGCTGCAGAGGAGCATGTGGCTCGGACAGAGACTTCTCTTAGGGGAGAGTCTAATGATAGAGAATCTCCAGGTTATAGTCAGGAACAGAGGATGGAAGAGGATAAAGTAGGGGCCAGATCAGATGATAAACATTCACATAAAAAAGAATCTGATACATCAGAAAAGGGCAGACAAATAAACAGTGACAAGTTTTTAAAGTGCTTGTACACAAATGCTAGAAGTCTAAATAATAAGATGGGTGAACTAGAGTGCCTTGTGATAAAGGAGGATATTGATATAATAGGCATCACAGAAACCTGGTGGACTGAGAGCAATCAATGGGACACAATCATTCTGGGGTACAAAATATATCGGAAGGACAGAACAGGTCGTGCAGGGGCGGGAGTGGCACTATATGTGAAAGAAAATGTACAATCAAATGAAGTAAAAATCTTAAGCAAATCCGCACGTTCCATAGAATCTCTATGGATAGAAATTTCATGCTCTAATAAGAATATAACATTAGGGATCTATTATCGACCACCTGACCAGGACGGTGATAGTGATGATGAAATGCTAAGGGAAATTAGAGAGGCTATCAAAATTAAGAACTCAATAATAGTGGGGGATTTCAATTATCCCCATATTGACTGGGAACATTTCACTTCAGGACGAAATGCAGAGATAAAATTTCTCAATACTTTAAATGACTGCTGCATGGAGCAGCTGGTACGGGAACCCACAAGGGGAGAGGCAACTCTAGATTTAGTCCTGAGTGGAGCGCAGGAACTGGTCCAAGAGGTAACTATAGCAGGACTGCTTGGAAATAGTGACCATAATACAATAGCGTTCAACATCCCTGTGGTGGGAAGACCATCTCAACAGCCCAGCACTGTGGCATTTAATTTCAAAAGAGGGATCTATGCAAAGATGAGGGGGTTAGTTAAACAGAAGTTAAAAGGTACAGTGACTAAAGTGAAATCCCTGCAAGCTGCATGGGCGCTTTTTAAAGACACCATAATAAAGGCCCAACTCCAATGTATACCCCAAATTAAGAAACACAGTAAAAGAACTAAAAGAGAGCCACCGTGGCTCAACAACCATGTAAAAGAAGCAGTGAGAGATAAAAAGACTTCCTTTAAAAAGTGGAAGTCAAATCCTAGTGAGGCAAATAGAAAGGAGCATAAACGCTGCCAAATTAAGTGCAAGAACGTAATAAGAAAAGCCAAAGAGGAGTTTGAAGAACGGCTAGCCAAAAACTCAAAAGGTAATAACAAAATGTTTAAGTACATCAGAAGCAGCGGGCCTGCTAAACAACCAGTGGGGCCCCTTGATGATCAAGATACAAAAGGAGCGCTTAAAGACGATAAAATCATTGCGGAGAAACTAAATGAATTCTTTGCTTCTGTCTTCACGGCTGAGGATGTTAGGGAGATTCCCAAACCTGAGCTTTTGTAGGTGACAAATCTGAGGAACTGTCACGGATTGAAGTGTCACGAGAGGAGGTTTTGGAATTAATTGATAAACTTAACATTAACAAGTCACCGGGACCAGATGGCATTCACCCAAGAGTTCTGAAAGAACTCAAATGTGAAGTTGCGGAACTGTTAACTAAGGTTTGTAACCTGTCCTTTAAATCGGCTTCTGTACCCAATGACTGGAAGGTAGCTAATGTAACGCCAATATTTAAAAAGGGCTCTAGAGGTGATCCCGGCAATTACAAACCGATAAGTCTAACATCTGTACCTGGCAAATTAGTCGAAACAATAGTTAAGAATAAAATTGTCCGACACATAGAAAAAAACTGTTGAGTAATAGTCAACATGGTTTCCACAAAGGTAAATTGTGTCTTACTAATCTATTAGAATTCTTTGAAGGGGTCAACAAACATGTGGACAAAAGGGATCCAGTGGACATAGTGTACTTAGATTTCCAGAAAGCCTTTAACAAGGTCCCTCACCAAAGGCTCTTATGTAAATTAAGCTGCCATGGGATAAAGGGGAAGGTCCTTTCATGGATTAAGAACTGGTTAAAAGAGAGGGAACAAAGGGTAGGAATAAATGGTAAATTCTCAGAATGGAGGGGGTAACTATTGGTGTTCCCCAAGGGTCAGTCCTCGGACCGATCCTATTCAACTTATTCATAAATGATCTGGAGAAAGGGGTAAACAGTGAGATGGCAAAGTTTGCAGATGATACTAAACTGCTAAAGATAGTTAAGTCCAAAGCAGACTGTGAAGAACTTCAAAAAGATCTCACAAAATTAAGTGATTGGGCAACAAAATGGCAAATGAAATTTAATGTGGATAAATGTAAAGTAATGCACATTGGAAAAAATAACCCCAACTATACATACAATATGATGGGGGCTAATTTAGCTACAACAAGTCAGGAAAAAGATCTTGGAGTCATCGTGGATAGTTCTCTGAAAACGTCCACGCAGTGTGCAGAGGCGGTCAAAAAAACAAACAGGATGTTAGGAATCATTAAAAAGGGGATAGAGAATAAGACTGAGAATATATTATTGCCCTTATATAAATCGATGGTACGCCCACATCTCGAATACTGCGTACAGATGTGGTCTCCTCATCTCAAAAAAGATATACTAGCACTAGAAAAGGTTCAGAAAAAGGCTTCTAAAATGATTAAGGGTTTGGAACGGGTCCCATATGAGGAGAGATTAAAGAGGCTAGGACTCTTCAGCTTGGAAAAGAGGAGACTAAGGGGGGATCTGATAGAGGTATATGAAATCATGAGTGATGTGGAGAAAGTGGATAAGGAAAAGTTATTTACTTATTCCCATAATACAAGAACTAGGGGTCATCAAATGAAATTAATAGGCAGCAGGTTTAAAACAAATAAAAGGAAGTTCTTCTTCACGCAGCGCACAGTCAACTTGTGGAATTCCTTACCTGAGAAGGTTGTGAAGGCTAGGACTATAACAGAGTTTAAAAGAGAACTGGATAAATTCATGGTGGTTAATTCCATTAATGGCTATTAGCCAGGATGGGTAAGGAATGGTGTCCCTAGCCTCTGTCTGTCAGAGGATGGAGATGGATGGCAGGAGAGAGATCACTTGATCATTGCCTGGTAGGTTTGCTCCCTCTGGGGCACCTGGCATTGGCCACTGTCGGTAGACAGGATACTGGGCTAGATGGACCTTTGGTCTGACCCGGTATGGCCTTTCTTATGTTCTTATGTAAGAAAAATTTGTTTTCTAGCCAGCTCTACTGACCACTATTTTTTTTAAAAGAAACATTTTGATCAGTTTTCTGTATACACATGTTTCAGTATGGGTTTATCCCCAAGTCTTTGAGTGCTGAACTAATTGTATCTATTAACAGTGCCCAGATTAACTGTGCAGTAAAAATAGTCGTTATACACATCCTATGCTCTGCACACTTACGTCATAAACTTGTTCTACATATGATAAAAGCTATTGAAAATGTAATAGAAATATCAAAGTTCTGCTGATATTTTTCTTATTAAAATAATGAATTAAATCCACTTGCAAAAATGATGGCTTAAGCAATAGATTTCAACTTAGAAATCAAATTTCATGCCCCATATGCATGAGAGACCTTGGTTACAGACTTTTATTGACTAAGCCTGAGATTAGAAGAAATATGATGCCCTTGTTTCACCCAGCTGCAATCTGTCTGCCATGAGTTAACATCCTGCAGTGACTGGAAATGGAAACTAAGAGGTGACTATAATGAAAATAGGAGTCTTGTGCTACCTGTTATCCAGCACCAGAAAAAAATGTGACGTGATTTTTAAAATCAAAGGAAACATTACTGAAGACATACTGGCATAAAAGTGGGTTTCTAAGCCATCCTCAATCTCCAATAATTATAGAATTTTTCAAAAGGAATAAGATGTATGTCAGAATATAAATTTATCCTCCTCTAAGATTGAGGGGAAAGATTAATACTCTGCTTGAACCACAGGTAAGCATGTATTATTTTCACACAAATTCTTAAAAATCATGTTATTTTTGTTCTCTTCTACAGATCTAATGCCTGTAATGCATGTCCCTTTTTTTTGTTCTTGGAACCACAGTGAGTAGAAAATAAACAAGGAAACTGGAACAGCTGCATTATTTATCCTTTCCCTCCAGCAACAGCAGCACAAATCATTGGTGTACTAGTTATGCAAATACTGATTGCCAGATAATGCTGTTTGTTATTCAAGTGTATGTTGATTGGCCTAAATGTTTGTAGTAACAAATATGGGAGTAAGTATCAGAGGGGTAGCCGTGTTAGTCTGTATCCACAAAAACAACGAGGAGTCCAGTGGCACCTTAAAGACGAACAGATTTATTTGGGCATAAGGTTTTGTGGGTAAAAAACCCACTTCTTCAGATGCATGGAAGAAGTGGGTTTTTTACCCATGAAACCTTATGCCCAAATAAATCTGTTAGCCTTTAAGGTGCCACCGGACTCTTCGTTGTAAGTAGGGGAGGTGATTCATATTCGGTTTCAAACTTGAATTAAATCAAAGTATGGGTGAAATGTGAAACAAAATATAGCTCCTTACCCCTTGGATCAGCTACTTTGTCACCAAAAAGACATGAGAGGCTTGATAAGTCTTTGCATAAATAATTTTAACCCACCAAAACATCTGTGAAGGCACCAGCTTTTGAATCCTATTTTGCACCTCATCCAAACCTCCCAAAGTTCCTTGTTGGCCTCTATATCAAGCCACCTTATCAGGCCGCTACTCTTTATTACTTCCCTTTTTATGACATCCCCTTTGGCTTACCCAGGAAGGTGGAAATTAACCATCAACCAACTGGGCAGACTTCAGCTGCAGTCAGTTCTATTTAAACAAGTTTTAAAAGTTGATCAAGCAAACAGTCTAAATGAAGTTAGTTACCATTGACGGGAGTTACAATCAAATTCTTTTCAGGAAGCAATTTGCATTAATGTGCTTAGTGAGGCTAGGCATTGGCTTTGAAGTCTCATTAGATAACTCAGAACTGTGCCCCTGAATTTAGGGGGATACAGGGTAGTCTCTGGTGGAACAGTGCCAGGCTCTCATGAAAATGTACATGTAGCTGCTTCTTTTTGGAGTTAGGACAGAGAAAGGGCAGGCCTGCAAAGATGTAGTGCCTGACCCTCTTGTTGGTCTTAACTAGAGTAGGATGAGATGCAAAATTCTTGTATAAATTAGTTCAGAAGTCAGGAGATTCTAGATTGGTGTTGCTAGTAAGTATGGATGTACCTCAAACTCTGGAATCCTGGGCCCAGGAGGCTGGTGACAGTGAGGTGCAGTACAGAGACAGGAAGCTGTTACAGTTCTCCCAATACCTCCTCTAAAGGGCATCTGTTTCCAAGAAATTCTGGGCCTGAGGTGGTGATCAAGGAAGCAGCTCTCCACATCCATCTCCTTCTGCTGTGGCTGGTGCGATTGGCCCTCAAAACCTTTAGGTCACAAGGGACAAACCAGATAGCACTGATAGGTGCAGACAACACAGCAAAGATGTTATAAATTAACATTCAGGAGACTAGCACAAGAAACCATGATCCTGATGGGCTTGGCAGAATCCCATCTGATAACCCTCAAAATGATATGCCTGGCTAGCATGCACAACCTTGAAACAGGCTAGTTGAGTATGAGGAGGTCAACTCACTGCTGGCACTTCATTGTGGCTGGCCATGGCATGGTAGTTCGCTCTCTACTGGGGTTTACTGCACTGGCTGTCAGGATCCCAAAAAAGACAGTCAGGGCCAAGGGTCAGAGCAGGGACGAACCTGAGGCTAGGAGTAGCCAAGGAGTTTTTAGTCAGGTCTGGGCCAGGGTTGATACCAAGGATCAGAGTTTGAGTCAGATTTCAGGGTCTGAGTCAGGAGGCAAAGTCCAAATCGAGCAAGGAACAGTCATGACAACTACAGAAGATCCACACTGTTGCCTGGACACTTCCTGAAATTCCCCTTAGGTTTATAAAGATAGGGAGCCAATCAGGAGCCATGGGGCTGCTGTCTGTCAAACCCTTGAGATGGAACTGCCTGTGATCTGTGTTCAGTATTTCATGGGAAGTGGAGCACAGGTTAGTTACTGCTGCCACTGGGTGGCAACCTGAAGCTTTCAGCAGCCTAGTAGCTCTACAGGCCTGTGGGTCTGTACATTAGGTGCTCCATCTCGGTGGTGGTCTACCTCTTCCTGTGACTTGGTCCTTCAGCTAGGTCACTTCAAAGACTCTCCCCTTCTGGGGTAGTCCATAAAGAAAAGGCAAGGGGAATTGACACAAACAAACAGAGTTAATGAAAGAGAGAGGAATACCTCCATCTCAGGGTGAATCAGGATCAGGTCCTCCCTTCCCTCAGTGAGCGACCTTCAGGCAGTAGTTGTTCGGGCAGTTCCTGCCTTTCCTCAAGAGTTGAGGGTTACTGGTTTGCCCAGTGATGAGCTTTTCTGTTTCCCTTTTAATTCCTCCTCCAGCCTGTACATGTCTTGCAAGTGTAGCAGGGGCAGAGCTGAGTGAGCCCAGACCAGCTCTTTAACCCCTTGTTGTCCAGTGTGGGGATTTGTATACCCCATCACAGTGAATCAAACATCTCTTTTCCCAGAGGAATGGGAGCTAAACTAGAATGTGTTCCTACCGGTCTGCAAGCGTTGGGGCAAGCCATCATCAAATCTGGTTGCCAAAATTTGGAATTTCCAGATTGCAAGGAATTCTAACATTTTGAAATTTGGTTTCACTTTAATTCAATTTGAAACCATTTTTTCCAAAATTATATGTGAACTGGGGTTTGCAAAAATTTGTTTTCAAATCAAAATATGATCTCCAATCCCCAGCAGCTGCTTAGTGGCAATGACACGATTCATGTGTCAGTTTCACTGCTGTCAACTACTGAAAAGCATCAGAAATTTGACATGAATCATGTCAGCAGCTGCTGAGGATCCTGGGGTCTGCAGCTCCAGGGCAGCCCTGCCGTGTGGACTATCCCAAACCTGGGGACCCTGGGGCTTCCAGACTCCTGAGTCAGCTGGCTCCTTGAGCTGCCTGACTCCCACAGACTGGGGAGCCAGGTGCCACGAGAGTCGGTCAGCCTGGGGATTCAGCTCGCCAGGGAGTATGTCTCAGCAGTAGAGAGCCTGGAAGCCCTGAGAGCCCAACTGGAGTTCTCAGGACTTCCAGGCTCCCAGCTACAGTGCCAGGAGCCTAGAGCCTGAGAGCCATGGCTTGAGCCAGGACTTCCAAAGCTGCTAGGCTCCCAGCGCTAGGCAGGGAATCTGAAAGCCCTTATGGAGTAGTTACTGGTCAGTCAGAAAAATGATTCCCCAGACATGACACAAGAGACCTATTAAGGTTCACCATGGATACCCTTGATCTTCTCCACATAGTCAGATTGATCAAACTAGGGTTGCAACCTAGTGAACCTTAAGAAAGTCCATTGGACTCCTGTCTCTTTGACCCTGTGGCTAATTTAATTTTGCAGTAGATAGCAACAGACAGGATTATGAAAATTCTAGTGTGTCGGTTCCACCCCCCCCCCCCCCCCCCCAAAAAAAACCCCTGTTTGTTTGTTCTTCCAGGTTTTTTTATTTTTTTAACTTCTGTGTCGCTCTGACGTATTTACATGGGCATAATTTATATTGGAAAGGTTTTTAATACTAGAAACATTAGCTTCTGATTTCAGGCTCTAACTGAAACTTTAAGTACTCTGAAAAGTTGAAAGAGGAGTAACAAGAACATCAAGGTTCTTATGCCTATGAGAAAGCAATAAAAAGCTTATAGGAATATCTAGAGGGGCAGAGGAATGGGTGGAGACAAGTTAGTAAGTAGTGTGTGGAATCAACAGCCATTGGATGTTGAAGAGGGGGAAGCATTAGGAGTTATGAGCAATTAATAGGGCTTCATTTACTAAACTCTATGAACATCTGGAAAGGGGGCAGGACCTCTGATAATGTAATTATATATATATATATATATATATATATATATATATATATATATATATATAAAGCTTCAGGCTTCACAGTGTTAAATTCCTTGGGTAGTTATTTTTCATTCTAAGTGGAGAAGATGTGAAAGCTGCTGATCAATACTGCAAACAGATGATTATTCATTACCAAACCTTATGATTTTTTTGACACTGCATTCCTAAAACTGAAGTAAGTGGCAACAAATGAACAATTAAATGGATTAAAGTAATTAAACATATTTTTTTCTTCCTTTTGGCTTTGGTCTTTTTGGCTAGCTTCTTTTTTTTTAGTGGGAGATCCCAGGAGGAGAATAGAGAGGAGTCTGGATTTATTATAAATGAGAACTCTTTGACTGCATTCAGCTATTATGATTGAGGGATAACTTATGTGAGTTACTTTATGTGGATGCTAATATGTTCTTTACATGCAACTTCCTTGATTTTTAGTGATTTCAGATAGGAAATTTTCTTGAGCAAAAATAACTGTAAATTAATTGATTTGTTTTTAATGGGATAGATAAAAAGACAGAGCCCTGAGCTAACTTTTATTGGCAAATTCTCACCCCCTAAAAACAGATATAGGACAGGGTGGCTGACCCCTGTGATTAAAGCAGGTCTGGCTCCCTGCTCCAGAGCAATTGCTCCCATTTGGCCAATTAAGAAGGCAAAGGAGCACCTGGGGGCTATAAAAGGTCAGGGAGTGACCCCATGAGCAGTGCTTCTGTATCCTGGGAAATTTCCCCAAACCTGGGAATTTGTGAGTAAAATGTTTCAACTTGGGAAATTGGGAATTTTCATTCAAAACATTTTACTCACAAATTCCCAGGTTTGGGGAAATTTCCCAGGATATAGAAGCACTGTAAAAAACTTTATCTGGGAATTTTTCACCAGATTTGGGAATTTTTTTAGCGCTAGGTTGGGAAAAGTTGGCATCACAATATAGAAGCATTGCCCATAAGACAGAGACTTGGTGAATCAGAGTTGCCTGTGTGGGAGTCAGGGGCAGATGAGGGCTGCTAGAGATCAGGGGACAATGGAAGGTCCTGGAAGGAAGTAGAAGGTGTTTCCTGGGGGAAAGGCTGAATTCAAAGAACAGTAAGAGGGATTTACTAGCTGACTTCCCCAAGCCAGACAGCCAGGGCCAGAGGACTGAAGGCAGCAGCAGTAGCAGAAGATGTCTGCTGGCTCTGAGCTGGAGCCAAAGCCCACATAGGGCTGAAAGCATGGGAGCAGCAGAGGGCTGGGATGACTTACCTGCAGATGTCTGTCTCTGTCCTAGAGAGCTGGACATAGAGGAACCATGGGGAGTGAAGGATGCTCCCCTTATAAAGATGACTACCCAGCAGAGAGGCTGTAGGGATTCCTGTTGAGAAAAGGGGGGTTGCATTCCAGGTGGATGAGCTGGGGTGGCTGTCCTGGGTCAAGGATGGGAGAAGACTGGCAGAGAGCTAGCGTATGATGAGAGATGCCAGTATTGTATTTGATGTAATATCTGGATTATGGTTGTGGGACTTTATGCTAGGATTTGTTTTCTTATGGCTTGTGCATGGGACTTTTGTAACAAATTAACGCCACAAGGGCAAGACTATTTTGACTGTTTTGTAGGACCCTGAAAGGGGAAATTGAGACAGGTTACCTGTCCTGCTGGGTCTGCTGCAGGACGGCACTCCAGGTGGGGCTGTCCTATGACGAGGATCTTATGTTTGTTACTAATAATCTGAAAACAAGGCTTTTAGGTTAGAAAATCGAAAATATCATGAGGAAAAAGTCTAAAATTGATATTTTTTTCCTCAGTCCACTATTAGTACACTAGAAGGAGACTGGTACAACAAAATGTTTAATACTACAGATACTTTCATTAACTACTAAACTCTCATTAAAACTTGTATGATGCATGCCTTGCTTTACACTGTTGAGTTTAAGCACTGTCTTCTGAGTTGATGGTGTTATACCTTCTCTAATTAATTCTTTAAGATAGTTAATCTTTTACATTTGCATTAAGCCTTTCATCCAGAAGGACCTTGAAAATGTCTTCATGAACAAAGGTAAATTATAAAACATCCTGACAACAGGATGTTGCCTCATGAAAATATGGTGCTATACAGAAAAAACACAGACAATATAGATACATATTTAACACATCTTTATGTATTAGTGCCAGAAAACAACTAAGATGAGTGAAACCTTCTGCTTTGATGTCTGAGCTTTGAGAGTTGCTGTAATGGAGGGTAATTACGGAACAGTAATTGAAATTGGAGTTGTGGTAACTGATAACTTCTGTGACAGGTATTTAATAAGAAGCTGGAAGTTTTGGGCTGTCAGTTTTACTGTTAGGCTCATGGTAATTAGGGTTATTTGCAGAAGTGGCTGAAAGTGTTTGAAGTTGTAACATTAAATTTGACAATATGAAAAATACATCTGCAAGTACTTCAAAAAGCATAGTCGGTACAAAGAGGGAAACTGGAGCTCTGGTAGTGAATGAAAAGAAGGTTTCCTCTTGGCGTCAGGTGCTAATCCTGCTTCTGTTTTAACTTTATTTAGCTCTTCTTTCAGGCATTGTGGTCTGGAGAAATAGGCACAGTGTTGGGAAGCAGGAAGTACTGACTTCTAATCCTGGTTCTGCTGATGACTTGAAGTCACTTAACCATTCTGTCTCTGTTGCCCCAGCTGTAAAATTGAGATAGCCTTGTGAGGCAAGTACACAGTGATAACTTCTTACTTTCTTTACAGTGCTTTGAGCATATAAAGAGCTATATACAAAGTGGTGTTATTATTGTATTCAGTATATGTAATGAGATTATAAAATTGTATTGTGTTT
Source organism: Trachemys scripta elegans (assembly GCF_013100865.1). Lineage (NCBI taxonomy): Eukaryota > Metazoa > Chordata > Testudines > Emydidae > Trachemys > Trachemys scripta. Next base: position 22,195,761 of record NC_048303.1, on the reverse strand, counting down.
AACCATTTCTTGGAGCTGTGACAGTTTGGCAATGAAATGGCTCTTTGGCTGAGGGTTGGCTGCTACTGAATAAGGGGATATATAGGAAAGTCTCGCCATACAAACAGAAAGGGAGGATTAGAAGATATAGGGGGCCTGTGGTCACAGGGGAGATGGCAGGAGAGCGCAAAGGAATTTATAGTGTGAACTGAGAGAGATCCAAGAGATTGAAGAGTTTCATAGGCCCTTTCTACACTCACACACTGTTATCAGAAACCACGTTTAAGTATGTGCCTTGTTAGCAGGATATTAAAACAGTTTTCTTGACCAAGGATGTTAATGTTTTATACAGGTTCCCAAAACTGTGCTATAGACTTGTGAACACAGTTTCATTATAATCTAGCCAGAACCAGAGAGAGAGAGAGGACTCTAATAGGAGAGGGGGGGGGGTTGGCGGGGGAGGGGGCAGGGGCATTAGGATAGGCTGGCCTTAGCGTGGGAATGGAGTGGGAATCCTGACAATGAGGCAACGGTGAGTGTGAGCCGAGAGGGAATGGGACATCCAAGTAGCATAAGTCACTTTCCGTGTAGTCTGTTATTTAGCACTGATCTTATTTTCTTCCTTATGCATTAATATATTTTATGACATTCTTGTTAAGATTTTTAAAGGTAGAGAAATGGCTATTTTTGATTAGTAAGTTATAAAATTGTTACAATTACAAATAACTTGCCCTTACACATGAGGCAGCCCATAATATGCTCATATTCCCCTCTGTTAATCAGCCTCTTTTCTTCCTCACCTCCTCCATCTGTTGCAGAAAATCCTTTATCCACTTACCTCCTACTTTTTATTGGATCTTGACCAGCACATGCTAAGCTAAAATAGAAGTAAAGCTGAAAGCTCTGTTGATCTGAAAGGTCCAGTGTTGGGGGGGATTAGCCATTTCTTTCATCGTCTCGTGCAGGTTTTGGTGACTGCAGTTATCCTTCTCTGAATTTCAGCCGATGCCTCCTGTGATAAGCATAATAGTTAGTCTCGTTTTTGGAAATTTGATCTATTGAAGAGGTAAAAGAGAACAATGAAAATAGATTGTGTAGCAGTTACTGTTTCAGATTTTCAAATGAATGTGTGGCGCTATAGTGCCACACAATCTATACTTACAATTAGACAATTTAGATATCTTTAAGGAATTATCACAACAGTGTCTATGGTTCCTCACTCCCTCTTTGCGAGTAGGTTATTTTACTTCCTAAATTCTTGGACCATATTACAAAGATTGATTGGGTTCTAATCACGGTGGAACTGGGATATACCCTGCAATTCACCTCTATCCCCCTACCAACCCTTTTCAGGGTCCATTCTCATATGCTCATTCAAGAAGTTTAGTCTTTGTTATGGCTAGGGGCTATAGTATAGGAACTACCTCTCAGCTTCACAACAAGGGATTCTATTCCCATTATTTACTCATTTCAAAGTCCAAGGGAGGCCTCAGATCTATTTTAGACCTGCAAAACCTCAACAGATACATTTTAAAAAAAGAGCTAAAGTTTCATGGAGTACCCTAGCATCTGTTATTTCATTCCTAGATCCCAATCACTAGTTTGCTGCCCTCAACTTAAAGGATGTCTGCTTCCATTTGGCTATTACTAGAATCAAAGCTGGTTCTTAAGGTCCACTGTTGATTATCAGTTTATGGTCTTCCCCTTTGATCTGTCACAAGCCCCTCAAGTCCCCACAGAATGCATGACAGTAGCTGCAGCACATCTTAGGAAGGCAGGGGTCCAGGTGTACCCATAACTGGATGACAAGTTTGTTGGCTGGTTCTCAACTTGACCCCTGTGAGAGCATATTCTCAGATGAGGTTCCAGGAGATATTGGAACTATGTAAAGACTTCAAGGCGTAACCTCATATGACAGTGAAGAACTGCCTAAAACTTCTAGGTCATGTCATCTTGCACATACATGACTCCCTATGCCAGACTTCACCTCAGAGTCATGCAGAGGTGGTTGAAGTCTGTCTACTCTTCCTCTCATCATCTACTGGACATGCTAACTCATGTGCCTGCAAATGTTTAGCCATCTATGGCTGGGGGATGGACCCTGTCAATGTATGCGGCAGGGTTCCTGTTGCCCCAATCCTCCCCTCCATGATCCTACTCACAGATGGTTTTTTTTCCTTCAGTTGGAGAGCTAATCTAGGAGATTTTCAGACTCAGGGTCTCTGATCAGATCAGGACTCTCTCTCCACATCAGTGTTTAAGAGTGTCAAGTAATCTACCTGGCTCATCAAGTATTTCTTCCCTACATTAAAGGTTGTTCTGTGCAAGTGCTCACCAACAACACTGCTGCGATGTTTTATCTAAACAAGCAGAGGTCAGAGCCCCTCCATCAAAAAGCAATGAACTTGTGGGCTTTCTGCATCCAAAACAGATCTACTCTCAAAGCATCTCACCTCCCCAGTCACCAGAACAGTCTAGCAGACCCTCTCAGCAGAGAGCAGGAATGGTGCCTCAGACCTGACATAGCAAAATCCATTCTTCAGATTGGGGGAGTGCCAGAAATGGACCTATTTGCCAACAAAACAGGAAGTGTCACCAGTTCAGTTCAACTGCAGGTCACAGCCCGATGCCTTCCTACTGTTTTACAGGGGGAAACTTCTATATACTTTTCCTCCCATACCTATTGTGCTGAGAGTTTTGTTCAACCTCAAACAGGATCACACTATGCTAATTTTGATAGCACTAGCCTGACTTCATCAGTTTTGGTTCTTGGACCTGTTGAGTCTTTCAGTTTGACATCCCATATCTCTCCCCTAAGGTCTCAGACATAGTTTTGCAGGACCACAGCCAGATTCTCCATCTCAACCCCCTCAGTCTACATGTGGGGGGAGTCCAGTCACTGAGCAGACTTTTTTCCCTTGGAGTTCAGAATGTTCTTTTAAATATCAGAAATCTCTCCACCAGTTATACTACCTCAAGAAATGGAAGATGTTTTCTGTATGGTCCCAGCAGAAAGATATTTCTCCTTCCTGGGCTCCTATTTAGTTTATTCTGGATTACCTACTTCACCTTGTGGAAAAAGGACTCTGTCAGTTCCCAGAGTGTTCAAATAGCAGCTATCTCTGCATTCCATCCTCTGGTGGAGGGAGGATTTGTTCTTGTTTTGTTTTCCAACCCTATGACTCTAGTCAACTGTGCAAAGACGTGGTGGAATCTCAGCAGCCTCAGAGTTTTAGTATGCTCTACCAGAGCACAAGCAACGTTGGCTGCTTTCTTAGGTCATGTTCCCATCAGTGACTGCAAGTTGGTCTTCTCTTCATACCATCACCACTCATTTTGTGCTCTCTCAGGCCTCAAGAGACGATGCTAGACTTGGGAGAGTAGTGCTGCAGTCTTTAGGTAGCCTCTGATATTCACTCCATCTGGAACTGCTTTGTGAGTTACCTAAATTGGAATGGACATGTGCAACACATCTCTAAGAACAACAGTTACCAAACAGATGTGACTTATTTTTTTTTCTTCCAGTGGCTTCTTTGATGTAGATGTTGAATGAGAGAATTCCTCTTACTGACTTTCCCCAGGTGAGGACTCTAGATCTGGATCATCAGTTGCCTATCATTCTCCTCTAAGCTCGGTCTGGAGGAAGGATTTGAGACACCTCATTGCATTCCCACTAACCTGAGCAATGTCTCACAGGCAGTGGTGGATTAGCCACTGGACTTAAGGGGCCCGGGCCCAGGCACCCTAGCCAATTGGGGGGGGCCAGAAAAATGGGTGCCCTGCTCCCTGACCCGGCTCTGCTTGCCAGCCTGGTGCTCCTGCCGGTCTGGCCCAGGGCCCTACAAAACCTCAATCTGCCTCAGCTCACAGGCCAGATAGCAGTATTTCATGTTCAAAGGTGTCAGGTGCTGCAGAGTGATCAATAGAACTAAACATATGAATGTTTGCCCCTTGTCCATCCGTGTGACAAGGGCCGCTTTTGTTCCAAATCCCAGCCTGAAGACAATTGGGAAGGGTCAAGGATGTTTGCAGTGGCTATGTTTAGTTGACACTATCTGTTGCTCTTTATCTTGATTAGCTTGCTCAGAAGACATTAAGATGAGACACTGGGTGGTATTAGGTGAGTAGGCTACATCAGGCAATAGCTTGCTGATTATTGCATGTTTTATGTTGGGTGAATGAAGGGCTTGTATCAAATTTGCAGGGCGCAGTTTGGATTCTCTCAAAATTTCTGTATGCTCTTAAGTATGCAAGGGCAAAATTTGGAGAAGGATGGTGTTGTGGTGTTGGACCTGTGCCAGATAGTCACATCCTTCCTCCTAGAAAGGTCTCCCATGATGTGGATGGGTGATACTGTGAAATAACCTGATAGTACTATCCATTGATAAAGATTGGGTTCTGGAATATATTAATGAAATCTGAATAGATAGATTGATTCATAGTCTAAAACTCTACTGATATGATTGGGTGGCTACTAGGAAAAAAAGAAAGAAACTCATTGCTTCTGTCTCTTTGGTTTATGAGAAGATTTGGCATTTGGTTTTAATGGTTTTTTGTATGTAATGTTACTGTTGCAAAGTCACGTACTGAAATGCTGGGATGAAGCTTGCTCATGCCATGTTAATCCTTGTGCATATTCGCTACGACAGTCTTATTCAACATAGGAAGTCTGTGGTGGAGCCAGAAATAGAATTCAACTCTCCTAGCTTCCAGACAAGTACCTTAACCACAATTTGTTACTTACAAATCTGTCATTCACTGTCCATCCTGTGCTCTGACTGAGGCAGGGGTCCAGTAGGTAGTCTGATCATGTAATTAAAAATTGTGTAAATAATGCATGCATACGTGGGGGACAAGCTGAGATTTCAGACAACCTTAATTGAGGGGTTTCCTTGCTTTTCAGTGCTTGACTTTGCAACTTTAACATTTTTTTTACATACTATTTTTATAACATTTTTCTAGGTATTTTTTAAAAAGGAAAGTTAAACTTAGTGCCATCATGTGGAAACATATTGACTCCCAGCATGGGTCATCACCAGGATTTGAATTTAGCACCTTTAAATAAACAGCACAGACCTCTACCACTTGAGCTAAAAGACTAACCAAAAGCAGAAATAAGCTGTTATCCTGTATGTGGCCCAGCAACTAGAGGAGACAACTATTTTCCTAGACAGCAGTGGAATGTTGGGAATCAGGATTTTTAGGTTTTGTTCTTAGTTTCAGTGAGAAGTGGTTTAGTTTACTGAGTGGGGCTGAGAGCATGCTCAGTGCAGGTAAAATGTTGAGAGATATTAGCAGCAAACTTCTAAAAAGCTCTACTGAGCATATGCAAATGGTGACTGTCAGCGACATAACTTGTTCAAATCTGGCTAAATTATATTAGGGATAGCAAAAGAAACTTCTCTAAACCTAGGACTATCTCTCCACCAAATGTCAAGTTGTGCTTCAAACCAAGGAGTCACTAGAACTCTCCAAAGAAATATGCAGGGACAAACAATATCCTTACCAAAACTATTTTCCCCCAAGCTCATTCACAGAAATGGCTGAACCATTTTTGCTGAAACTTAGGCCATGTCTACACTACAAAATTATGTTGACCAAACGTATGTCTGTATACAGCCTGTATGTGCACACTTGGCTCATTGTGTCAGGGGTGCGTGTCCTCCCCAGGAGTGCTTGTATTGACTGTATTGTCAGTGTGGGGCATTGTGGGATGGCTTCTAAAGGCCAGTAATAGTGGACATAAGCAACGTAGTATCTACACTGACATTATGTCGATCTAATTACATTGACTGTGACCCTATGGTGCTTGGGGAGGTGGTATTACTAAAATTGGTGTAGAGAGGCACTTACGACAGCAGGAGCCAAATTTAAGTGAAGACCCTTCCACAGCTAGGTTGATGCAAGGCAGCTTATGTCAACCTAATCATGTAGTATAGAGGAGGCCTTAAACCCAATAACAATCTAACTTATAGGTAAAGCATGGGAAATTTCAGCTCAAACAATTAGTTTGGCAAAATTACAAGCCACTGAAAACAGGAGTTTTTAAGAGAATGTGTTAGGCAACTTTAACTATAGGTGGTGCTTCTAGGAGCACATCTAATTAGCTGTCTCAGATCACTGTCTTTATTAAGATTAGCGGTCTTTACTTTGTGTCTCACCGTTTTGCTCAACACTTTCTTTATAAAGGGGAATCTGAACCAAATTTAAGCAACTAATTCATGTGTGTGGAATGATCTCCAGTGTATAACTTGTGTTTGTATGTTGGGGTTTTAGGAAATTTGGGAAAAATTGAATAGTGGGAAAACCTGACTTCTGTCCCCAACTTCCCAATGCACATTTGCTGCTGCCTGAACAGCAACATTGTGATATCGGAGATAATCAGCTGCTCCTCCCTCACTCCCTCCAGTTTGTTCATATACATTGGTAGAATCGCTATTGCCTAGGTTATAATGGCAATGGCTGCCTTTGATAACTGATTTACCTCAGACTAGCATAACACTTTTACAAAGAAAGGTCCTGGGAAGAGCAGTAACAAAATCAGACTAGGTTTTGATAAAGTCCTGTGCACGTTTGGGTTTGTACTGTTTCTTTTCAATTTGTTATTTGAGTTATTTTGTAACTTTCAAGGATTACATGAAAATAAGATACAATATATCTGAAAAGGAGCTGTAATTTTGTTTATAGGCTTGTTACAAATTGGTGGGGCTGTGCCTTTATGATTATTTACCTTTTATTAAAACAAACAAAAAAAAGTAATTCTAGAGGTCTCTACTCTTTTGTTACCCAGCTAAAATCATTTAGAAGATAAGTACAATTTAATTTGCATTTAAAAACAAATTGTTTTAAATACAGTTTAATTTGATCAATATACTGATCAACATGTCACTGAGTGGAGAGACTGTCACAAAGATAACAATAGCAATAAAATATGTTGGAGATAACAAATGTGTAAGTGTTTTGTTTAAATAGCACGTGTTAAATATTTTTCTATTAAACTAAGGAAATTTACAAACAAAAACTTCATTTAATGTTTAATAAAGGTTGCTCTCCTCAGTAAACTAACCCATAAAAAATTAGGAAATACGAAGTTAATGACTCCCAAGTTAAGATAGATCAGATGAATGTTGCCCATACATGATCTCATTTTTATTTTTTACACAGGACCACTGGTTCCTTCAATGCACAGGACCTACTCTGGGGGTGAATCAGTGTTGTGTACTAAGGAGGCTGTTGTCTGAATCACCCCTTCCTCATTTGTTGCAGAAGTTGGAAGGCTTGTACTATTTGAAGTACCAAGGATGGGTGGATGTAGGCCCACCCAAAACTAAAGGCTCTGTCCCTCAATTAAGGGGGAGGAACCACTGAAGCAGGCAGGAGAAAGGGTGAGGTCAGAAGTAAAGAATCAGGGAACTGCAAGGGGACATCAAGCAGAGAACCCTGGACAGCACCCACTGCTTCTCCAAGGCATCCAAGGGAGGCAGTGGACACCTCCCAGAGGAACTTTGTCCAGAGGCATGACTGAACAAGAGACTAGAAATAGGCCCTACAGGCAGAGTGTTCCCCATCCAGCTTCCTCCTCTTGGTGTGATGGATGGCCATCTTGGCGAGCACCAAAAGAAGGCTGACGAGGAGGTCTTGCAACTTTTGGGGCCACAGTGTGTGTGTGGATCAGGAGGTGCAGAGCAAAGTGCAGCCAGAACCTCAGTAGGAGATTCTGGAGGAGCTGGAAGAGGGGCTCCAATCTGATGCACTGTAGGTAGATGTGCACCAGGTTCGGCCTCTCACCACAGAAAGGACCGGTATTGGGGGAATTCATGAACCATGCTAGGCATACACCCATGCTCGTGGCTCCATGTATGAGCCACCAACTAATATTCCTGGTGGTCCCTGGGACCAGAGTGGAGTACAAACTGTCCCACCAAGGATCCTCACCATCCTCACGTCACAGCAAGGCCCACCACTTGGTGTCAGGATGGGACACAAGGACAAGGAAGTGGATGGTATGAAGCATGAGTGTATACAGATGTTCTCTGGGCACGGTTTGAAGGCAGATCGACCTGGAAGGTGTGACGTGAATGGGGTAGGTGATGTAGGAAGAGAAAGGATGATCTCCTGGTTAATACAGTTGAATGCTGCCTTGGAGAACTGGATTCTATCCCTGCCTTTGCCACAGAGTTCCTGGGTGATGCTGGGCTAATCTCTTAAAGCAAACTTCACTTCTGCCTATAATTAAATCCTGTACCTAACACACATGCCCGGGGGCAGAATTAAAGTTGTTTGGGCAATGTTTATTCTGGTATTTTCAGGACTTTGCAGGTCTTTAATCCTTAACTTTGCATTTCCTAATGTTCCATGGTTTAGTTTGATGAGAGCAACCTTAACTAATGTTAAAGGAAGTTTGTTGTTTGTGAATTTTCTTTCTTTTGCTACAGAAAAGAATAGAGAACTGTGTGCAGAAAAGAAACCTGCATATTTATCATCAAAGAGCAATTTAAAAAAAAATCTAAAATTAGTTGTTAGAGTTCCAGTGTTCTTCGCGGGGTGGTCATTATTAGCTGGCTCTGTACACTCTGTACACTCACCATATACATAGAATATGATCTCTAACTGGAAAGCGTTGAGGCAGTGTGAAAGTAAAATAGTCTTCTGAAAATCCTGCATTTAACAACACCATAATTTATATTTCTATATCAACACTTTCATCCTTAATTATTGTCAAAAGCTTTGTCCCTCTTGGATTTGATTTCTGTATCTCTTCATACTGGTTTGTAGTGGGGATGGAAACATTTCAGAAGCTAGAGAAGTTCAGTTCAGCCAGTATACCAATTCTTGATTCTTGAGAGTAATTTCAGACATCTTTTTGTGTCATTGAGTTTTCTAATACTCCTTGGTTTTAGACAGACTGGATGAATGTATTTCTTATAATTTACAAAATGCCCCTGATATACATGGTACATTACAGAAAAGAAGACAAGCTCCCTGTTCCAAGCTGTTTACAATCTCATTTACATAGATAACGTCTAAAGAAATGGCAACAGACCTGGGGAAGTTGGGAAAAGGAAGCCATTATAATTTGCCATTTGGCTTCGTGGGCCTTCAGATATTTATTGCTTCAGTAATACTCGTTTCACATGTTGCTTAATTTTTTTTCATTAAAGCATAACTTAGATGTATATGATCATTTCAAATCTGAGAGTGAATTGTAAAATTATTAGCCAAGGGTGTTCTTTGCAATCTGTTTTGCAAAATGTTTGTGCTAGTAAAAGCCAATGAAACACCATAGAACTGGTTTTACACTCTGCCAGTTTATTCCAAGAAACTTATTTGGGCTGCTGAATCTTGTTTTCAGCCACTCTTCCTGCAAAGCGCTTGTGGTGGGTGGAGGCTTCTTTTTAAATTTCTTTCTGTGTCTTCATCTTCTTCCAGTTGGCTAACGCTCAAATAAGTAGGCAGGCCCTTTTTACATTTGAACATTTAAGCAGCTGAAAGGTTCATAGACATAAAATAATTTTAGGGCCCCCTAAAGCATGCCTTTAACGTTCATTAGATGCAAGATGGTCCCCTTTTCACCTACTGTCATGCCCATTTCTTAGGATGGCATTATGCATCTTATAAATGGCTCACATGCTTGCCATTAACATAAGTGTACGGTGAGTGCCAAGCAACAAGTGATCTTGAGCATGTTATGTGTGCCATCTTATCTCTAGAAAATTTCTCCTCTGAATTAACAGTGTATACTGCCTAATTTTTATGTCACATTTTGACACACATTTCAAAAACTTGGGGTGAAATTCTGCCTCGTTGAATTCAGTGGAGTCTGGATTTCACCCTCATTGTCTAAGTAGTTCCTAATTCTCATGTTCCCAGGGAACACTGGTTTTAGAATTATGAAGCCCACATGGGGTATCAAAATCTAACAGAAAAGCATGAATTGCAAGCTGAAGAGATCAAGCTTGTGATAAGTTAAAACGTTGTAGTTGGAAATCATTCCTCATTAACTACCATCCCTGACATCACAACATGGTATTCCTAATTCAGCACATATCCTCTATTAGACACAACACTACAGACCCGAAAACAGCAGCTAATACAGATAAAGCTTTCTGGATCAGCTGTCATGCAGTCTCTGGCTATTTCTGTGGGCACACACTTCATATTCACTCTCCAAAATATACTGATCACATTTCATATGTACTGTAGCTCTAGTTGTTGTTTACAATAAGTTATTCCCCCTCTAGGGGCACCAAAACAGAACTGTGTGGAAATATTCACACTCAAAGCCTAAGCAGCAGTTTTGGGGTGTTCTGCTGATTTCACTAGAAATAAGGTTGCTCCATAGCAGAGGGCACTACATGAGACCTAAGGCTTATGGACCAATGGAAGATTTCTTTCCCCCCTCCGTCCCCCACACCAGTGGTTCCCAAACTGGGATTTGCGAAATATTACAGGGGGAATTCCCTAATGGCAGACAGAGCTGTTCCTAGAGACCCTGGGCAGCACGGGGACAGCAGCCCAGAGTCCCTGGACTTCCCAGAGCTAAGCAGATCAAAGCAAGCATATATATCACACTGAGGAGATTTAAACTTCAAGACTCCTTATAGCAGTGGGTCTCAAACTTTTTTACTGGCGACCCCTTTCACATTGCAAGCCTGAGTGCGACCCCCCCCCCCCCCAGTAAATTAAACACCTTTTTAAATATATTTAACACCATTGTAAATGCTGGAGGCAAGTGGGGTTTGGGGTGGAGGTTGACAGCTTGTGACCCCCTCATGTAATGACCTCATGACCCCCAGTTTGAGAACCCCTGCCTTATAGGAAATGGAAAGGGAGGTGGATATTTTTTGCTGTTTTAAAATTAAATAGGCAGCTTGTATTGTTTTTAAAATTATTATGAAGAACAAGTTTAAGCTTTGTTGTAACGTGCGTTGTTTGCCTCGACTGCTCAAGATCTGAATGCTTGTGTAGGAAGAACTCTTTGAGTTGGCTTCTTAAATATCTTCATGCTGTTTCACATCTGATACTCCTTGATGAAACATAGAAGCCTTGTCTTATAACAGGCTTATTCAAAGTGATACAAGCTACGAAAGTGAGATCTTGGAAGTGTTGCCATTTTCATAATGTAATAAAAATACTGTAATGATAAATAATAATAGCGTGTAATAAGCATGTCATAAAAACAAATTTTATATTTCCAAGATCACTGCTTTTATAATTTATACTCGGGTACAGGAGAAAATCCCTGGAAATATTCATTTTTAGGAGGGGGTTCGTGAGACTTCACATTTTCGTGAAAGGGGTTCACGGGTGGTTAAAGTTTGGGAACCACTGTCCCACACACACTTCTGTTAGCCATGCATCACTAGATCCTAATATTTTGGATGGCTATTAGTGTCCCTTGATTTTATAATCAGCCAACAGCCTGCTCTGGGTTTCCTGGAATGGGGCTAGATAGAGGAGTGCACTGCTACTGTAATAATGTAGCCTCAATAAACAGAGAAAATGAATATATGGCTATTTTCTCATCTTAAATCCCAACCAGGGATGTTATTACAAGTTATATGCATATCTAGCATTTTGACTAATCCTTGTTACCGCCAAGAAAACACCTTAACCTGGATTACATGAGCAGTGGGGAAGAACATCAAAGTGAAAAATGAAGGGAACCTGTAGGATTCAGTCAGCGAGAAGTTACACTCCTGTTATGAAAACAGAACGTATCGAAATTTAACATGTCAGGTAATCAGTGACAGTGTTTTGAGCATTTACAAGATAATCTATATGGAGTGAGCAGTAATAAAATAGTAGAAAAGAGCTACTTGAACAATTTCCCAAATGAACTAGCGACTCCAGTACAGAAGGGATACACAAGGCCCTCTGTTTCACTTTAGCGGCACATAAGCTTGTAGGGCCAAATCCTGGTCATGCTGAAGTCATGTGGCAAACCTCCCATTGATTTCAATGAGACCAAGACTTGGCAATTAATGTGGGTCTTGAGGTAAAGCTTAAGTAATATATTAGGCCTTGTCTCTCTACGCTATGGTGAATTTTAACATTGAGGTAGTATATTAACTACAGTAGCTATTATTCAGTGCCTGAAGACATTCCTGTTTCTGTGAAAATCCTCTTCTTGGCTACAGCTACAGCCCTTAGCATAAATTATTTGGTACGTCATTGATCATATTTCTACTTCCCAGAATATTGTTGCATTTCTGAATACAGCTCCTAATAAGTCTGTAATTTTAAATCTCTAGTTGAAAATTAAAGCACTTTATATCTTCAAAGAGAATTTAAAAAAAATAACCAAACTGTGAACTCCCTCGGGCAGGAATCATGATTAGTGACTGGCACATTGGGTAAAGTATTGTAAATAAATACATAATAGCTAAGTGCTTAAATCTCGGCAGAGGGGGGACATATTGGAGGTTCTGACTGATTTTCATTTTTAATCTACAAGATTAGAAAATAGCATTACGTAAATGATTTTTATGGTGGGCCATCCCAAAATCTTGACATCACATGTGGCTGTGAATGCTGTAGCAACTGCAGCTGTGTTGTCAAGGAAACAGCCTTGTGCTCAGCAGGCAAAACCAATGAGGATTAAGCATTGGTATATTCTAGCTAAGCTTCTGTGACCTTATCAGAGAGCAACAAGATCTGTCTGTTCTTTACCGTGCAGGTGTCCGTTTAGTAGGGAGGGAGATATGCACAGATATACTCTCACAATGTACCTAATTTAAATGTCAGACCTGGACTATTCAAACAATGACTGCATTTTCTAGTTAAATGGATTAAAGGGCTCAATTTTTGTAAGTAACTTTTCTTTTTTAAATACTATTAGATTACCATTATGGAAAAAAACAGAGAGAAGTGAAACGTGCAGGACCCTGTACAATGGAATTTGTTTAGAACTTTGGTATGTAAGTGAAATGTTTTTCTGGGATAATTTTGTATATAAGACAACTCCGACAAGTAAGTGTGTCATTGCACAAAATAATATTAATCTGATAGTTTGCATGGCAAGAAACAATGCTGATAGGCAGAACATGAAATGCAGCAGAGTTGATTATCACTGCTTTTTAGTATGGTTCCCTTTTCATTCTTAAGAGTTAATTGGAACAGACACAATACTGAAGTAAGTTTGTCTAGCAACATATGTATATGTTCAATTCAGTATTTACAGATCTATATTTCTAGTAAGAAGAATTAAAATACAAGTGGAACCATGGGGAAAGGAGAAAAATGCTGAATGTTTTTTTCTGCAAGGTGGGTGAGGTAGAAGAAGGGGAAAGTTTGGATAAAGTGCCACCAACACTTTAGTATTGCCTCACTTTCTCTTCACGATGTTTTATTTTTGCTTCTAAGGCACAATAAAAAGCTCCTTTTTGGTTGAAGTTTCAGAATGCTGAACAACTGAATTTTGCTTTGTTGGAGTCTCTATAGTTGATTATGGTTTCTTGTTGTGCTTTATTGGAAATCGCAATACTAAAGATTATTTAGGTTCTTTACATATTAAGCCCTAGGTGCTATGTGTTAACATAGACTCATTCATACTAGCAGTTTTACCCATCTTATTTCAATCTCTCATTATTCTAAGATGCCTCTTCCCTCAGCAGGCATCAGTAACAAGTTATCTTTAGGTTTGCCAAGTGTACTTTTATTGGTTATGTGATCCGCTAACAATCCTATCTTTTTGATATTATCATGTGTCTGATATAGACGGTGGGAAAATGAACAAGCGATCCAGCCACATAACTGATTGTGGCAATAACATCTTGTGATTTCGCTTCTAGGTACTTTTCCCCCCTTCATTGAGTTTAAATTAAATTTGCAGTAGCCGAATTATCTTGCATAATTCCTTTTTTTTTTAATTTTATTTTTCAGATGGATTTTTGGCAAGTTTTGATGCTTCTGTTCTGGCATTTCATATGTTGTCTCTTTGCAGTGACTACAATGCTTTTCTTTTGCCACCTTTTTCACATTTGACTGTCTTGTAAAAATAGCTTATTTGGTTACAGCAAGATTCTGATTATCATATATACCAGGGTTGGCCAAACTTACTGATCCTCTGAGCTGCATACAACAATCTTAAGACATTCAAGAGCTGGGGCGCACCTGTCAGGGCTAGGGGGCTTCAGCCCTGCTCCTGCTGAAGCACCAAGACTCCCTTTCCCCACTGTACAGAAGCCCCTACCCCACCCCTGTCTGGTAGGTGGAGAATGTGGGGAGTGGGGGCTCCATGAGCCAGATTTTAATGGTAAAAGAGCAGCACGTGGTTCACGAACCACAGTTTGGCCATCCCTGAAGTATACTGTACTGGACCAAAATGAGAGATCTCTACTATGCAGTGCTATTTTTGACAATTGCAGGAAATTTAAAATTGAAATTCTGGTTTCACAAATTGATTTCTAAGGCAGTTGCCATCATCATAGATAACATTTCAGATCAAAAGCTTGGGGAAACAAACCAAAGGTGAAAGTGGTTGGGGGATTTTAGGCCACTCAAGTGACTAAGGAGCAGTGTCCCCAAAAGGACATCATTGTCCCTAATCTCTTTAAAATGTAGGGATGTTAAGCTTCAAGGGGTGAGAACCTATGTAATGCTGAACCTTTTAAGTCATTTGAGTTTCGCAGCTGTTGAACTCCATAAATCTGTGGATTAAGTCCCTGAGAAAAGTCCAGTATGATCTGAATATACTTAGAAGCACAGACGCTCTGATATTCCAAATGAATGGGTCAAGGAATGTGATGTCCTTTCCTTATTTCCTTTAGCCAGTTTTATTTTCTATTTTTAATTTTTTCTTATTTTCAAATCACTCTCGTATCAGCCATGTGATTTATACAGAATTAAAAGAGGGGAGAGTAATGTAATTAATGCCAATCCACATGGGTTTATGGAAAAAAGATCCTGACAAAATAACTTGATATCTTTTTTTATGAGATTACAAGTTTGATTGGTAAAGGTAATAGTGCTGATGTAACATATGTAGACTTCTGTAAGGCTGTTATGGTACTGCATCACATTTTGATTTAAAAACAACTAGAACAATATAAAATTAACATGACACATTAAATGGACTAAAAGATGGCTCACTGATAGGTCTCAAAATGTAATTGTAAACAGAGAATCATCATGGAGTGGTTGTGTTTCCAGTGAGATTCCACAAGGATCAGTTCTTGGCCCTATTCTATTTAACTTTTTTATTGATGACCTGGAAGAATATGTAAAATCATCACTGATGGTTTTCAGATGACACACAAAATTGGGGGAGTGGCAAATAGTGAAAAGGACAGGTCACTGATTCAGAAAGCTTGCGCTACAATACAGATACAGAGCTAACAATATGCATTTTAATATGTATTTAATATGTCTATATCGAGGAACAAAGAATGTACATCATGCTTTACAGTACAGTGACTCAAAGAAATTTGGGGTTCATGGTGGAAACTCTGTTGAACATGACCTCCCATGTGATGCTGTAGCCAAAAGGCTAATGTGATCCTTGGATGCATGAACAGGTGAATTTTGAGTAGGAATTTTACCTCTGTATTTCGCCTGGTGCAAATACTGCTGGAATATTGTGTCCAGTTGTGGCATGCTCAGAAAGAGCCACAAGAATGACTGAAGAATTAGAAAACATACCTTTATAGTGCAGGACTCAAAGAGCTCACTCTATTTAGCTTAACACAGAGAATGTTAAGGGGTAACTTGCTTTACAGTTTACAAGGACCTACATGAGAAACAAATGGGCTCTTCAATCTAGCAGGGAAAGGTATGACATGATCCAATGGCTGAAAGATGAAGCTAACCAAATTCAGACTGAGAATAAGTTGTACATTTTTCACAGTGAGAGTAATTAACCATTGGAACAACTTACAAAGGGTTGTGATGGATTCTCCATCATTGCAATTTGTAAATGAAGCTTATATGTTTTTCTAAAAAATATGCTGTAGGAATAATTCTGGGAAGTTCTATGGCCTGTATTATACAGGAGGTCCAACTAGATGGGCACCGTGGTCCCTTCTGGCCTTTAAATCTATGATTTCGTCCTCTCTTGCTGGTATTAGTTCCCACCGCCTTTGGTTGTTTTAGAAGCAGTGCTACCAGCCAAGACAGCAGGATGGATTTTTCTACCCTTTTTTTTTTTTTTTTTACTTTCCTCCTCATATCCTTCTCTCTTCCTACTTTTTTGTATACATATTTTTGTATCTGTATTTATATTCTCTGTATCCTTTTTGCTCCTTTTTCCTTTTTTTTTTCTTTTTAATCCAGCAGTTTTGTCTTTTTCTTTAAGTAGTCTTGATTCAATAAGCAACTTGATTTGGATTTTATTTTGAATGTGAAGCTCACTAGTATGTATGAGATTGCTCAAGCAATCTTTGAGAGGGGAGGTTAAATGGTATTTCTTCCTTTCCCATCTTTTCCCAAATAGCTTTTATGGCTATGGTTCACAATTATAAATGTCTTTCATCAAGGACACTTAATTTAGTGAGTCAAAATCAGAGTTGAGACTAATTAGGCCTGATCTGCCTACCTATATGCCAATGTAAATCAGGATAGTCAGTGGAAGTAAAGTGCTGTAAAAACAGTGCAAGTAGAATCAGAATTGGACCCAAATGAGTCTAAATGGGCCTGATTTCCCCCCCACCCACACAGTTTTTCACCTTGTGTAAACATTTACACTCGTATAAAATGTTGCCAAATCAGAATGGTAGTATTTTGAATACAGTTTGAATAGGTGTTAATGACTATACGAGATGCAAGTCAATGAACAACCAGTGTATTGGTGTAACTTAAATGGTGAGAGGCCAGCATTTAAGAGAAGCCTGTAGCTTGAAAAGCAACTAGCAGGAGTGTACAAGAATGTGCAAGTTAATGTAGGCTTCTACCTACTTATGGTTATGTCTTCTTCTATGCCTTCTCTCATAAATTACATCAATTTAGATTTCCTTATACTCACTTCCCTGTATCATGACTAGATAGAAGTGTGGAAAAAATCAGGACGGGGTGGGGGGTAATAAGTGCCTGTATAAGACAAAGCCCTGAATATCGTGACTGTTCCTATGAAATTGGGACATCTGGTCACCTTACTTCTATGTCAGTAAGTAGTTTATTAAGGGTCTCTAAGAAAAAGGGCATCTCACAACACATCACCTGAATTTGGCACCCATTTCAGTTCTATTTGCATAGACTCATAAGCAAAACTGTGCTCCAGATTTTTTGCTTTGCAAATTAACTTTAGAGTTGTATTTTGGTTTACCTGTTTCTCATAAGGGCATTGGTAACTAAACTTTGCTTTGTGAACCAGGATTGAGCTTTGTGACCAATAGACTCCACAGGTTTGTGTGTCTTCTCTAGCCACAAGACTTGGAATTTTTGGTGACTAGAACCCTATCAATCTTTATAGGCTGTCATTTATTTATATAGGACCATAAGTGCACATATTGTGATTTTCTTAAAATTAGGTAACAATGTGGTCACTAATCTATTTTATATGGAAGGCAGATACACAGTGATGTGCAGCAGTAGAAAACACTAAAAGTACCATTAGCCAAAAGTCTCTGTTTTCTGCAAATTACACAAAACATTTCATTTTTCTGTCATGAAACACATGGATATTTAGTTTACTTTGAATTTTGAAAAGTGTATTTATATCTAAGTTTTTTATATTCTTTAGCATCCTCTTCTGTGCATATTTTATGCTTATTTGACCCTTTAATGTTGTTAATATTAATGTTTTTTTAAAAAAACCCACAGTATGGTGGTTTGAGTTTATTTTTAAAAAGGTGGAAAACAGTCTGTGCATATGTAGCTTTTTTGTATAATATAATTTGCAAATCTATCCTTGATTTACTCACTAATTTAAATATATTAGCTGTGAGACCAGAAGCTAAGCTTGCAATTACAAGGCTGTATCAAAATATTAGAGAGCCCAGCTCCTTCCTAAATTCAAATGGTTTTGCAGAAGCAGTAAGTAATCAAATGTTAAGCTTATTTTACTATAAAGCTTTCTGTGGCTTAGTTGGTAATTTAAACTATCACTCGCCCTTCTGGAAACAGCTGCCTTTGAACTATTTGTTTATGAGCCTTATTCTTTCTTAAAATCAAATCAAACTATGACTTGCAGCTGCTGCTGCTACGTATGCAAGGTTCTTAGAGTAGACTGTGTGTCCGCGTCAACTTGGCTGAGAAGTTAAAGGGTTGCTTGTCTTTCTGGCAAAGAGAACCTTGAACAACCTGACCAACTGTAGCGGAAAAGTTCTTACCCAAACTCTCTACTCCCCAGTCATTACAGTCCTCTAAACCAGGGATTCTCAATCTTTTTCTTTCTGAGGGCCCCCGACATGCTGTTAAAAACTGCATGGCCCACCTGTGCCACTGCAACTGTTTTTCTTTCAGGGCTCACTGTCGCCTGTTTGCTACCTCCTAACGCCAGCCCTGCTGAAGCCAATAGGTTTCAGCAGATCATACATGACAATTAACATGCTCTTTGTTTTTTTTGTTTTTTTAAGCAATGTGTCCAAATAGCATGAGGTGAAACAATTTTTTTTTTGGCATGATCTGTAGCTTATTTTGGCAGACCCCCTGAAACCTGGGGTGGGGAGGGGTTGAGAACCACAGCTCTAAATAAAGCAGTAACAGAACATTCTGCTTGAGGCTCAGCCTCAGGCATGCTCAGCATTATGCTTTTCTGATCCCACCTGTAACACTGACAGACCTCAGTTGTCAGTGGGCGGGATCGAACCTGGGACCTTTGGAGTTTAGTGCATGAGCCAAAAGCCAGCTGGCTATTAGCTAAGGCTGTAGAGCAGACTCATTTTTCTCCCTCTTTAAGTGGTCTCAGTGCCACTAGATGGGACAGAACACCACACCCAGAAGCCATGTGGGTTACACATCTGCTTGTAAGGCATCACTTCAGTAGCTAGGCCCATTCCCCTCCCCTGTCACTGGCCGATCAGTTTTGTCCACACCTTTTTTCCCCACCGCAGTTCTCTTTGCTCTGTTTCTAATCAGTCACATCTGCCACCCTCTTCTCTGGCAATTCAGTAACTGCTGTGCCCTCTGGCTGTTCAGCCTCATAGACTTCAAGGTCAGAAGGGAACATCATGATCATTAGTCTGACCTCCTGCACATTGCAGGCCACAGAACCTCACCCACCCCTGAAATAGACCCCTAACCTCTGGCTGAGTTACTGAAGTCCTCAAATCATGGTTTAAAGATTTCAAGTTACAGAGAATTCACCATTTACACTAGTTTAAACCTGCAAGTGACTCGTGCCCCATGCTGCAGAGGAAGCCCCCCCCCACACACACCCAAAAACACCAGTGCAGGATCTTTGCCAATCTGACTCAGCCTGCCTCCAGCCTCTGCAGTTCTGCTTGTCTAAAAGGCAAGAAACCTGACACTTGCCCAGATATAACTTTTTTCCCAGGCTTCTTGGCATTAGGACTTTTCCCATCCTGCCTTTGGCTGTAAATAGCAAGGGTGTTTATTTCAGGACTGAGATGATTTGGCACAGTAACACATGGAAGCTTGTCCAACACCTACCAGCTCAGTCCCTCGCTTTTATAAAATCTAATTTTCAAATATTTAAAGGTGGTGTTTAAAGGAACCTCATTACACAGTGAAAAATTAACTGTCAGACATCATGCCCTTTTCTCAGAAAGCAGCTTGTTGATGAAAACACTCTCCATGTAACAGTGGTGGTTTTTTTTAAGCATGTACATACTCCATATTCGCATACTAAAAGGGTACCTACGTGGCATTTGTTGGACTATGGGCAGTTACTCGAGCTGTATATCATCCTAATTTTGGTAATTAATACAGTTATATTTTTATTATTGTTTAAAGATCCCTGCATATAGATTGGATTTGAAGCTGATATAAAACTTGCTTCTAAACCTTTGGGAGGTATAGACATATCCTGCTAAGGTACAGACATATCCTGCTAAGCGTTAATTTGGTTGACACTCTGGAAAGTGACCAGTGTTTTAAGGGTTTTAAATAAATAGCATTGTTCAGCTCACAGTCCATGAAAAATGACATGCTGTCAATGAAGAGAGCACTGATAGTTCAGGTCTTATTCTGACCTCACTTACACCAGTGTAACTCCAGTGACTTTAGCAGCATTCCTCATAGTTTACATTGGTATAAGTGAGAGAAGACTCAGGTCCTGTAATCTAGGTCTCTAGAGAACCCAAAAGCTGTAGTGCTAGCACATACAGAAATACAGAGAGCCCCTAACTTTAATTACACTGCTGGAAAAACTATGGTACTGTACTCTATTTAAGACTGAACTTAGGGCTCTAGCATCCATGTTCTGTGCATAATTTGCAGTGGCAGATTACTGCATGGGTGATGGGGCCCATGTTCAGGAGCCCCCTGCAGGAGCACTAGAACTCCAGCCTTGCCCCCTGCCCCCATGAGCAACCACAGTCTGCCTCTTTGTGACAGTGCTCAGCCATGCTCTGGCACTGGCACCTCAGCCGGGCACAGGCTGCTCATGCAGGGGATGAGGACAAGCAGAATCAGGGCTGGGAGAAGCCTTTGCAAGGACTTTCCTAGCCCCTTCCCTGCTCAGGATGCTCTGTCAGGGGCTGAAGCTCCCTCCCTGTGCCCTAGCTGAGCTGGACTTTGCGGCCTTCCCATCACAGCACAGGCAAATGATGACTCACAGCACAGCTCTGCTCTAGTGAGTGATTCTCAAACCCACCTCGCGGGGCCCTGTACTCACTCCTCGTCTCAGTGGCACGAATGCCTCAAACTCCCCAGGAGCTGGGAGTCATGCTAAGGTCTTCCCAGCCATGTAGCATCACCAGCAAGAATGATTCAGCAGGCCACGGCCTGATCTCTGTGCAGTCCCCACCCCAACTGTCCTGTGACCTTCAGGTCACACCCTCAGGTGACCCATGTGCAGCCACATCCCCCCCTCCCTCATCACCTTTGGGTCCTGCCCCCAGTTGAGCCCCACACAGCCCTCACTCTTGCCTTCATTAGATTGTCCACGTATAACTAAGAGCAGTTGGCCCACCTAATCATCCTGCTGCCAATGTGTGAGCCAGACTACCCTCTGGTTTCCTCTCCCATCACTGGGCTGAATCTGTGGGGCTAACTGGAGGTTTTGTGTCCCTGAGAGCTGGCAGCTCTGACTGTTATCTCCAAAGGGGGGCATTCTGTGCAGCACAAAGGGACTGTTATGCCAGAGGTACTTCTTGCTGCTAACTGCAACTGGTAATGGAGCTGACTCTGTCCCCTCTTGTCTGTGATGCCAAGCTTTTGGGAGCAGATGGCTATAGTAGCCCCATAACCTCTCTCAGCAGCTCTACATGGAGGTTCCTTTTAGTGTGAGGAGCCCCTTGGGTTTCAGCATTTTCAGACCGAGTGTTTTTGTAGGGTTGGGAGATTGGCTCCTGCGTAGGGGAAATGTCTAGCTTGCTATCGTAAGGTTTTGTCCTGCTGTCCATCACCGCGGTATCTGAGCGCCTTCCACATAAGATCAATAGCAATAAGGAAGTTCCTAGTGACAGGCAGTTTAAGTAGAGAGTTAGGTAACGGGAAGGCCTCATGAGTGGGGACATCAAAGCAGGCATTCCATAACTGATCAGTGGACTCCCTATACTTCATGGACCCATCCTGGCCCCCTGCATAGCAGCAAAGAGAGAGGGAGTACATATCCTGAGGGATTGGCCCACGGTTTGAGGGGGGCTGAAGAGGTGTGAACTAATGATGTTGGGGGGGAAAAGGCCCTGGTGAGGAGAGTCTGTACTGAAGGGGAAAATAAAGAAAATGCTCTAAAAATAATGGGCAGCAGGTCCAGAGTCACTTGTTCCTGGGGTGGGGCCTTGAGAGAGTCCAGGGGATCTGGTTTGATAGGGAACACTAACAATGCTATGTTTTAAAAAAATACCTGATTTGGGACCCA
Organism: Trachemys scripta elegans; assembly: GCF_013100865.1. Classification (NCBI taxonomy): domain Eukaryota; kingdom Metazoa; phylum Chordata; order Testudines; family Emydidae; genus Trachemys; species Trachemys scripta. The sequence continues at coordinate 22,173,860 of NC_048303.1, read as the reverse complement.
CCTGTTGTCAGGCTCGATAACTGCAAGAGTCCCTTATCACTACTCTCCTAGGATCCGTAATGTTCACTTGTTGTGTTGGCTTTTAAGAATGATTGGAGCTCTTTGGAGTAGGGACCATCCTTTATTCTGTGTTTGTGATGTCTGTGTATTCTCATGAAATGGAGCCCTGAACCACAGAGTTAACCCCCCTCCAGAGCCAGAGAAGGAGAGATGCTGAGAATGTGGATCCCTTAAGAGCTGCCCAGGGAGCCTGGGCTGCTGTGGAGAGCCCCAGATCTACAATCTGACCTGGGTGGGGGGCCCAAAAGCAGCCCCCAGCCCATGTCTCTTTCCCCCAGGGCAGGTTGAAGGTTCAGGGCTCCCCACAGTAGCCCAGGCTCTCTGGGCAGCTCTTACCACAGCCTGGCTCCAGCTTCCGGCCAGGCAAGGGGGCGGGACCTTAGGTGGGAAGGGGAGGAGCCCCATGGCTACGGGCATGGGGGTCCCAAATATTCTTTGTGTCCAGGGCCCCAATAAATCTTAATCCATCTCTGGCAATCTGCTAAATTTTGTTTCTGCTGATGGAGAAGATAATGAATGTGACATCTTGAAGAGCACCAGTAAATAGAGCTGTCTGTACCAAGTTAGTATTTGATAAGTATAGCTGTTTGTATTATAAATTCCACATCATTCTTGGTGGTTATGTAGTTTTATTGAGATGGCTGGGCAGTGTGTCTATAGACATTTCAATCTTTAATAAATTACACCTAAAATATAAGGACCAATTACTTATGACATCTGGTTACATTTTTTTTCCAGATTCCACTATGACATCAGGTGCTGCTTCCCCCACATTTGTACAGAAAGAGAAAGGAAAGCAAAAGGGAGAAGATAATGATATGGTAGGACAGTTATCTGCCATGAAAGTATTTGCCATGTGTTTGTTAAAAGAAACATTTAAAAGGAATACCACATTTTTATTTGACAAAAAGTACAATTAAAATTTGTTTAAATAAAATGTTTTAATATATTGTACTTTTATCCATGGATCTCAAAATGCTTGTTATACAATTAATTAAGCCTACATCACCCTGTAAGGTTGTGTTCTTCTACCCTTTTTACAGATAAGTTTTGGTGCTTGATATTAAGGCCATTTTGACAAAGGTCCACTAATTTTGGGTCTCTCAGTTCCTGAGTGCCTAACTTGAGACATCTAGGACCTGATTTTTAAAGTAAAGGACATATGAAAGGGAAAGATGAAAACTCTGTAAACAATATGGAGAGTTTCCTGCATTACTTTGCTGAAAGGAAAAGACAAAGAAATGAGGTGGGAAGAGGGAAAATCAGTGTATTTGTAGGAGTGAAGTTAGATGAAAACTAATCTCATACTTGAGTTCAGACTCCTAGCTGCAAATGATTATAAGTAGGGACAGTGGGTTCAGTGCAAGCCAAAGATGGCTTCAGAATTCACAGTTAGAAACATGAATCTTCACCTTTTTTGACACTCAAACTGCTATTTCATCAAATGAGGTAGAAAAGCAAAATATAAGGATGCAGAATGATTTGAAGCAAAACAATGAGCATTTTAGTGCAAATATTTGCACTCCACTTGATACCGGCTGCCAACTAGACATCGAGCCATTGATCACTATCCATTAAGCCCGATGATCTAGCCAGCTTTCTATCCACCTTATAGTTCATTCATCCAATCCATACTTTAACTTGCTGGCAAGAATACTGTGGCAGATCATATCAATAGCTTTGCTAAAGTCAAGATCTATCATGACTACCACTTTCCCCATATCCACAGAGCCAGTTATCTCATCATAGAAGGCAATCAGGTTAGTCAGGCATGACTTGACCGTGGTGAATCCATGTTGACTGTTCCAGATCACCTTCCTCTCCTCCAAGTGCTTCAAAATGGATTCCTTGAGGACCTACTCCTTTCCCCCCCATATTAGCTTCACAGGGGATCCTTCCCATTAGTTCCCTGAGGGAGTCAGAGTCTTCTTTCTGAAGTCCAGGGTCCATATTCTGCTGCTCTCCTTTCTTCCTTTTGTCAGGCTCCTGAACTTGACCATCTCATGGTCACTGCTGCCCAGGTTGCCACCCACTTCTACTTCCCCTACCAATTCTTTCCTGTTTGTGAGAAGCTGGTCAAGAGGAGCACAGTCCCTAGTTGGCCAATGCTCAAACCACTGAGCTTGAGCATTGGCCTGCTAAACCCAGGGTTGTAAGTTCAATCCTTGAGGGGGTCACTTGGGGATCTGGGGCAAAATCAGTCCCTAGTTGGTTGTTCCAGCACTTGGACCAGGAAGTTGTCCCCAACACTCTCCAAAAACGTCCTAGATTGTCTGTGCACTGCTGTATTGCTCTCTCAGCAGATGTCAGGGTTATTGAAGTCCCCCAGGAGAACCAGGGCCTGTGATCTGGAAACTTCTGTTTGTTGTCCGAAGAAAGCCACGTCTACCTCATCTTCCTGGTCTGATGGTCTATAGAAGACTCCATGATGACAACACCCTTGTTGCTCTCACCTCTAAATTTAACCCAAAGACTCTCAACAGGCTATTCTCGGGTTTCATACTGGAACTCTGAGTAATCACACTGCTCTCTTACATAAAGTGCAACTCCTCCACCTTTTCTCCCCCCGCCTGTCCTTCCTGAACAGTTTATACCCATCCATGACAGTGCTCCAGTCATGTAAGTTACCCCATCAAGTATCTGTTATTCCAATCACATCATAGTTCCTTGATTGTGCCAGGACTTCCAATTTTTCCTGCTTGTTTCCCAGGCTTCTTGCGTTTGTGTACAGGCACCTAAGCTAACTAGCCGATTGCCCTACTTTCTCAATATGAACCAGGAGACCTCCCCTGTTGCACCGTCCTCCTCCTGTTTCCTCCCGGTATCCCACTTCCCCACTTACCTCTGGGCTTAGATCACCATTCTCCAGTGAACATAGTTTAAAGCCCTCCTCACCGGGTTAGCAAGCCTGCCTGCAAAGATGTTCTTCCCTCTCTTTGTTAGGTGGATCCCATCTCTTCCTAGCAATCCTTCTTCCTGGAACAACATCCCATGGTCAAAAATCCAAGGCCATCTCTCCAACACCACCTGTGCAACCAGGCCTTTACCTCCACAATTCGATGGTCCCTACCTGGGCCTTTTCCTTGAACAGGGAGGATGGATGAGAACATGACTTGCGCCTCAAACTCCTTTATCCTTCTTCCCAGAGCCACATAGTCTGCAGTGACCTGATCAAGGTCATTCTTGGCAGTATCATTGGTGCCCATGTGGAGAAGTAGCCGTCCGAGGGCTTGATCAGTCTCGGCAGATACTCTGTCACATCCTGAATTCTAGCTCCAGGCAAGCAGCACACCTCTTGTGTCTCCCGCTCTGGATGGCAGATGGATGACTCTGTTCCCTCTTGTGAACGGTGGTCATGGAACCCCCATCTCTAAGACAATGCATCCCATGCCTTCCGGTCGATGGGGTCTCCTTCTGATCCCTTCCATCAGATAACTCTTCCAAACCATTCTCCACCACAGTACTTATGCAGAGAGCCTGAAAATGGTTTCTTATCTCTATCCGCATTGGGGGTACGTGAGTTCTCTTCTTTCTTCTTCTGGAGGTCACATGCTGCCAATTTTCTTCCCTGTTCTGCACTGCCCTCTCTGATTCTTCAGCATGCTGTGCCTGCAGTACCAAATGCTGACTTCTAGCCAGAAAGTCTTCATTTTCTCGGATGAAACACTGTACCAACGGGGACACAAGAACAAATAGATATAAACTGGCCATCAGGAAGTTTAGACTTGAAATTAGATGAAGGTTTCTAACCATCAGAAGAGTGAAGTTCTGGAATAGCCTTCCAAGGGGAGCAGTGGAGGTAAAAGACATATCTAGCTTCAAGACTAAGCTTGATAAATTTATGGAAGGGATGGTATGATTGGATAGCCTAATTTTGGCAAATAATTGATATTTGACTATTAGCGGTAAATATGCCCAATAGCCTGTGATGGGACACTAGATAGAGTGGGCTCTGAGTTACCACAGAGAATTCTTTCCTGGGTATCTGGCTGGTGAGTCTTGCCCACATGCTCAGAGTTTAGCTGATCGCCATATTTGGGATCAGGAAGGAATTTTCCTCCAGGGCAGATTGGCAGAGGCCCTGGGGATTTTTCGCTTTCCTCTGCAGCATGGGGCCTGGGTCACTTGCTGGAGGATTCTTGGCACCTTGAAGTCTTTAAACCACAAGATGAGGACTTCAGTAGCTCAGACATAGGCCAGGGGTTTGTTACAGGAGTGGGTGGGTAAGATTCTGTGGCCTGCGTTGTGCAGCAGGTCAGACTAGAAGATCATAATGGTCCCTTCTGTCCTTAAAGTCTATGGGGCTCTAGTCCTTTAACCTTCTCCTGCAATATGGAGACCAGCCTGCACTTTGTACAGACGAAGTTGCTTCTATCCTCTGGGAGAAAGACAAACATGGTACACTCTGTGCATGTCACAACAGTTGATTGCTCACTATCCATAATGTCTTCCTTTTAAGAGCCTCTTCAGATGTTGTATTTACTGCTCTCACAAGGCTGAAAGGCAAAAAAATAAAGCTCTATGGGAACTCCCCCAAGGCAAACTCCCTCTGTTTGCCTGTCTTCTGTTCCCAGCTCACTTGGTAGGTAACTGGCTGCTTTTTTATAAGGCTACTGGCTCAAAGTCTCTCCAATCAACCACTGAAATCCCACCTGGAACAAATCACTTCCAATTCACACTTTTCAAACAAACAACCACACGGTCAAACAGTCCCTGCAACTAGCTCCAGTCACAGCAGACAGACACTTGGATATTCACCCCACCAGCTCACAAGACAGCTCCATGTGATGTCATGTGATGGTGATTTTAGGAAAGCAGTCAGTCATATTTTGTATTATATTCTAAATTATTAACAGAACATGGATTACGAGGCTAAATTTCACTTATTATGAATCTGGAACAGATATACAATACGATTCCAAGATGCAAATTATGGCACATGACAGCTCTGGTGCCCTAGTAGATGACTTTACTGGCTTTGTAATAGTAGCTAAATGCAAGATTTGTGGTCCATTAAAAGAAGCATAATCTCCTATCAATGTACAGCGATTTATTCATGTGATTCCCAGTAAAGTTGCAGACCGCTAAATATACTTTCATCACATTGATAGCAGAATAGACAGCACATCCCACAGGTACTTTTTGTTTGTTTGTTCTCCATATAAATATTTCTAGGTGCATCCTAGGCAAGCGGAAACCTGCAGAGAGAATACCAGAGTGTATGCTCTTTTTTTTTTTTTTTTTTAAACAGAAGTTGCAGGCAGACTTGACTATTTTGAATATGAATCATTAAATGGAATGCCAATTAATTTATATATGCACCACCTTCATTTGTAAACACTATATCTGACTATGCGTGGAGTGCCCTCAGAGCTCCTGTTTAACTTTCCTTTTTTGTGGGCTATGGGAGACATTTTCTTACCTCTTTAAATCTAAACCAGTTTCAGACATTATCAAAATATATTTTAGATACACAACTGCAGGCAATGGATTGAAAACTTTTATAAAGTGGGTTACTGAATACAATTTTGAGACTCTTTTAAAAAAGTTAATTGGTACTGGTGTCCATAGTTTGAATCAGCCCCTTGGAGGGCAACCTGTAAGGGCTTTCTGTCAGTATGATTTAACTTGCAGACTGCTGTATCCTGAAGACACTGCTGATGACAAACATGCTGATAGGTGCTGGAACTAAGGGTGCTGCTACACCCTCTGGCTTGAAGTGGTTTACAGGGTTTACAATTTGGTTCAATGGCTGTCACACACTCCCACCTCCCAGCCCTAACCTTGCAGTGGAGAGCCCTTGGGGAGGCAGGGATTCACCCAGAAATCATTCCAGCGCCTTTTGGTAACCAACCATCAGCTTTATCAGCAAACAGCCTCGATGCCTGTCCAGAATCAGTCCCTCCGTCACTGTTCAGGATCTTTCCTTCCCGCTGGGCTCTGGCTGATCCTTTTGTGCAGTGCCATGTGTTCAGGCTGCTTCTTGGGCCCGTCCCCCATCCCCGAGCTCAGATTCTTGGCCTATTACATCCCTGCAGCAGCAGCCACTGCTGCACACACCCTCTCCCGTACCCCACTGAGCTCTTTTCCTTTTCCAGTTGCAAGACAGCTGGCAGCAGGAGGTAGGGGTGGGATTTCCTGCCTGCTTGTTAGCCAAGCAGAGCTCTGTGAGGATGGAGAGGGCAGCTTCTCTTCTTTAGTCATTCCCCCTGCCAGCCAGAGCTCCAGTGGCAGAGCCAGCCTTCATAGCACAGCTGCTCATCAACAAGTGGGGCTCCCCAAAGGGAATTGCCATGCGGAATCAGAACAGCGGTCCATCTAGCCCGATATTCTATCTCTGATGTTGCATGTTCCAGATGGAAGTACAGGATGTTCAGGAGGAAGTACAAGAAATCCCATAGTGGGCATTTGTAGAATACCCTGCCCATAGGGGTATTCTCTTCCTAAATCCTGCCAGTAATCCTTTTATGCTCAATTATCATTTCTCTTTGAACCCATCCAATTTGGCTCTGAATCTTAGATATTCTACTGGCTACCTCACACATGATTTAAACTGTTTGGGCCAAATCCTCAGCTGGTGTAAATCAGCATAGTTCTGTTTAAGTCAATGGAGATATTTTGGTTTGCAACAGCTGAGGATCTGATACAGATGCAAAAAACCTCATCTCTTGACTGCCGCCCTAGGACTTTCACAAGTCATATCTGGTCCAGCCCACACAACCAGACATACTCTTAGGGTGACCAGATGTCCCAATTTTATAGGGACAGTCCCGATTTTGGGGTCTTTTTCTTATATAGGCTACTATTACCCCCTCCCCATCCCCTGTCCCGATTTTTCACACTTGCTGTCGGGTCACCCTACATACTCTGAACCTGATCGTCAGCCTGTGTATCAAGATAGAGAACACTACAACCCAGCCACTGTCTTGAACAGACCATCACCCCATTAAGGCAGTGATCAGAAACCTTGCAGTACCCAGGCAACAAGAATAGAACAGTGATCCTGATTTGACCACACTGATCTCCTTGGTTTCCTGACGCCCTGTGGTAACTGAAGAGAGAGGGTGGAAAATTGAGTGTCAAGGGCAGAAAAGAAAGATTGACAGATAGGATGAAACAACAAATTCCTCAAAGCCTATGCTAAGGCTGTATTACAGGCCAAGAAAACTTTCCTATCAGCCTTCATTGAAGGTCTGAAATCCTACCCCAACGAGCTACCTAGGTTGGTAAATTGCTTCATCAATCCTGAGTGCCTACAACCTGTGTCAGAACCAAGCACTGTAAAGAACTATCATCTTTCTTTGCTGAAAAGATTAGGAAAATCTGAGAAGCCTCCTCAAACAGCAAGGATCTGCTCCGCCTGCTCCCACCAACCAACAGCCCACATGCATTCCCGTTGGTCAGGACACTCACTCATCAAGAAATTTTGGACACCCAACAGGAGTCCCAGCCCAGGACTTGTGAATCTGATCCATTCCTGGCCTGTGAAGAGAGTTATGAACAACTGATGCCACTCCAGACCAAAACAGCCAGCACCCTCATTCAGAGAAGGAATCCTTCCTTAAAACACACAATAGTCTGAAGAAACCCACCTTGGATACTTCAATCCTAGTCAATTAATGCCTAGTGTCAAACCTCCCAATCCTGAGCAAGTTTAGAGAGAGGCTACCAAAAGGCTAACTACAAGCGCATCTAACTGAGGCCAAGATTCTAGACCTGGCACAGTCTGGATTCAAGCCAGGACACAGATCAGAAACTGCTTTAGTGGCAATGGATGAAGGATGGACAACCATTCTCATCCTCCTGGACCCCTCTGCAGTGTCTGACAGTTAAGCATGAGGTACTGCAGTCTTGCCTGAGAAAGGTGTCAGGAGTCCAGGGTAATGTGATAAAAAGGTTTAAGTCCTTCCTGGAGGAAGGCACCCAAAGAGTAGTGATGGGAAACTGCACCTACACCACTAGACACTTGTCTATTCTATCTCCCATGCTTTTCAATATCTTCATGCAAACTCTATATAAACTGGTCAGATGGCATGGACTGAAGTGCCAGCAATATGCAGCTCTACTTGTCCTTCACCACATACTATCAAGATTGTCCAGTGCTTGGATGATATCCACTCATGGATGAAGAACAGCTGGCTGAAGTGGAACTCAAACAAAACAGAGGTGATGCTGGTGGACAGAGGAAAATATTCTAAGGGGTTTGCGCCACGGTGCAGTCTCCTTTGAAGATTCACACACACAAGATTCCATAGTCTAGGAGTACTCTTGAATTCCTCACTGTCGCTGATGAGTAATGTTTGTTTGTTTTTTACTATCTCTGGTGGGTTAGGGGACTCCATCCCACCCTGGTAGATGAAGACCTGGCCTCAGGTACCCCGTGGCAGGTTGCACTAGGTCCATAGGCCCCCTGCTGGAGGCCCTACATCACCCTGCCCCAGAATAGAGCAGAGAGAAGTCTTCCAGACAGCCTAGAGTGGCTACAGAGGAGTGATCAATAAGGGGCCAGAAGGGCCAGATAAAAGGCCAGCAGCAGAGCAGAGCCTTCAGTTGCTGTGTGGAACTTGACAAGGGAGGGCTGGGTGCCTGGCTGGCTAAAGGAACAGCAGACTGTAGAGAACTCACCAGTCAGAACAGGGAAGGGTGTCAAAGACTAGGTGCCTGGCTGGCTGGATAGAGCAGCAGCAAGACCATGAAAAGGTCAGTGCAGGCAGGCTGAGCCCAAACCTAGCCAGATCAGGTGAGGGTACCAAGATCAGCTCTACTGGTCTGGTTGCAGTCTGAGCCCAGGGAGGGCTGCTGAAAAGGACACCAGCTGATGGTACCGAGATAGGCCCTGGCTACGTGGTTGAAGAAGGCAGTGCCTTGGGGAAGAAACCTTAGAGCTACGGCCCCATACTAGGGCTGAAAAAGAATTTGGACTTGAAGGGGGGACTGTGTATGCGGCTCGGCCAGAGGGCTGAGTCACTGAAGACCCGCCAAGAGAACCATCAGCTTGGGGGGTGCTTGCGAGAGGCAGATGCAACCCCGATATAAGAACTAACACCAAAAGCAAGCTCACATCTAACCAAGAGAAAGGGAGCCATCCATGACAGGTGGGTGTCCTCCTTCCTCCGAAAAAGAATTGTGATTATAGGTATATCTGGCAGAGAAAAGGGGGTACGCACAAGAGGTGCATGCTACCCCATTACAATGCTTTCGTCACCTCTCAGCTGCACTAATGCAATGTGATATACCTGAGCATGAAACCTTCAGTGCTCAGGAAACTCTAACTAGCACTGAATGCTGCAGCATATCTCCTCAGTAACACAGGCTACCATGAGCACATCACACCTGCCCTCCCCTCTTAACATTGGCTTCCCATAGAATTTTGAATCAAATTGAAGGCCTCGGTCCTTATCTTCAAACTGCTCCATGGTCTGGACCCAGGATATCTAAAAGACTGCCTAAAGCTCCAGGACAAAGACAGTGGTTGACCACTTCGCTCCTCTGGCATAATGGAACTCTCAACAAGAAGGGTAAAGCGTGTTCATGCGGGAGATGGAGCCATCTCCAGGGGTGGGCCAAGACTGGAATAAACTCCCCTAGGAACTAAGGACCATCACAAACCTCACCACTTTCCGCTCCAAGCACAAGACACATTTCTTTGGCCTCCTCTTCTCGAATGTAAATAAATAGCAACGGGTTTATTCATTAATAATAAAAACAAAATCTACCCAAACAAAACACTCCACTGCAGACACTTCTCCCTCAGGGAAGAGGATGAGAGAACAAACAACATGTGACAGCTGTAGTTGTAACACTGACAGACTCCGGTCATTGGCAGGATCAAACCTGGGATCGCTGGACTAGTGCGCATGAGCCTCTACTGCATGAGCTAAAGCCATATGGCTTGTTAGCTAAGGCTGTAGAGAAAACTCATTAATTTTTTTTTTTTTTTTTTTTTTTTGGTCTCGGTGCCACTAGATGGGACAGAACACCACACTCAGGAGGTTTGTGAGCTACATAGTCACATTGCTTAATATACTACTGGAAGGCGCTCAGATATGATGGTGCTAAAAGCCTGTATAGAATAGATTTTTGACCTTGAGTAAAGCTGATTCTGCTCCAGACTTTGCATGCTACTTTGGGAAACTTGCAGAGCTTTTAAGCTATCAAAATCTGATTTGTTTGTCTGGTTATCTGATAGAGATTAAAAATGAACATTGTAAGTGCTATAGACAATTCTTGCTCACTGTGGTCTGGTGTGTTTGTGACCCATTTGGGGGGAAATCAGTCAGCCACACCCAACTCTTGTTTTAGCCTTCTACTAAGACCCTCTTATTCATCTGCCACATAAACACAACAAATATGGAAAAGTAACAAAAATGATAGTCCTGACCCTGACTAATACTGCAGGGTCCCCTATCCTCTAGTAGCTGAAGGGTCTCAGCCCTTCCTTTGTCTCAGAAGGACTACAGGACCTACCTCCCCTCTCAGACTTCTGCAACTGCTCAGGAAAGTGTCTCTTCTGCCCCTTACAGCTGGGAATCGAGCTAATCATTAGCTGCTTCTCAGCCAAATCAGCTGGTTCCCCAGCATCTACCTACTGGGCTGCTTCTTAGGCCAGGGCTTTCTGCAGTCTGGCTGTGCAGGCTCTTAAAGGGGCAGACCACCCTACTCCACACACCTTGTAGAATAAGTATCAGAGGGGTAGCCGTGTTAGTCTGGATCTGTAAAAAGCGACAAGGAGTCCTGTGGCACCTTATAGACTAAAAGATGTATTGGAGCATAAGCTTTCGTGGGTGAATATTATGCTCCAATACGTCTATTAGTCTATAAAGTGCCACAGGACTCCTTGTCGCGTCTTGTAGAATAAAGCTTTCAAGCTCTGTAGATTATGGACTGTGGAGTTTGGCATGCTTGCAGACCATATATGCTTCCTACAAGGTCCTCAGTCACCATATGGTGGTTATACTTACAGCTTGTTGGGAATATTTTCAGAGCATTTTTAATTTTGGAGGGTACGGGTGGTGTCAAAAATGCCAATTAGTCAAAACCAAGCTGCATCAGGTAAAGCAGGGAACTGAACCTGTGTCCCTCATATCTTGGACAAATGCTCTAGCCTGCGGCCTATTAGCTACTCTGAGCACTTTGCCACAGTAAAACTTTGAAAGGTCTTGGTTTCATCCCACTGCTGAACAAAACCAAATATCAAAACCTCTAAACTTTTCATGAAATGGAATTTTTGTTTTCTAGCCAGTTATGATATCTATGGAATAGAAATTTAACAAAATTTAACCTTAAGAATGGTTAAATTAGCCCTGTGCATTCGTTTCCATTGGTGCTTAATGTATAAAGTAAATCTGCATTTTTTTTTTTTTTTTTTGCTAAAGACATGTTTTGAGTTATGAGTGAAAATAACTTTCCATTTTCAAAAAGTTTCTAGGGTTTTTTTAAGTCCCTTAAATGAGAAAATTCTGCTCTCTTTCTAGTATAGCAAAAGTGGAAACAAGATAATATAGTAAATATGTTACATTTCTGCTTCTAGTTATGGCTTCAGTTCTTTTTTGATCTTCTCCAAGGGAATGTGAGTTTCGATTCTTTCTTCTCAAGATGAATCACTCTCCTCTTCCCCCTCCCCCTTTACTATTTTGCACCATATAAATCATCTTTGTTATGAGCTTGTACACTGTATTGCAGAATTTGACATATCATTTTCAACTCTGTATCTTTGTATTGTATCCCAAAGCTTGCACCATATCATGCCCCTATTTGAATCCCTCCCCTAACCTTCCACCTTAAGCTTCTATTTCTCTTCAGGACTGCACATCTCCTTTCCTGCTTCCATCTCTAATCTCATTTCTTCCTGCTCTCCCTCTTGCTTTCTTCACTCAATCCAAGCTATGTTCCTGTCATCTTCCTTATCCATTTCCCATTCCCTGAGTCAAGTGCCTACTTTCAAGAGCGCCCAATAACCATTTTGAGGACTAAAGGGGGCAGTTCTATGGACCACTACTAGGGGGTTTATTGAGTTGTCTCTATCTAGGTGAGTGTCCTGGCAATTCTAGATACTGACTGGGGAACAAACATCAACCCACATAAGTTTACAATTTTATAACATTTATTAACTAAACTAAATAACTAAGCAAAATACATGTGACAGATATGGCAATATTCTGGCCAAACCTTATTAGATTAAGTTAAATCTTACTGTATTAAATTTATGTTTCATTGTAGGGCAGGGATTGTATGTAATTCCATGGGGGAGGGTGAGCCACAGCCCTCCAGGAACTGAGAACATTGTGTGTGCGGGGGGTGATTAGACAAATTCACTTAGGTTGTAACACGTACCAAGGAGCACCACCACCTGGCGAGTCTTGCATATATTGCTCTGTTCTATTCATTCCCTGTGAAGCATCTGGCAACTGCCCACTGTCAGAAGACCTGGCTAGGTGAACCATTGGTCTGACCCACTATGGCCATTCTTAGTTATTATGTACTGGTTCAAACTGAATTCTGTAGAGGCCACCAGACAAAGAAAGGAGTCTTGGATAAATAACCTGAATTTAAACTGACTCGGGGCCTTCATGCTGATCCAGAAAATGGACAGGACCGTCTGTCCAAGGGTGGGGGCAGTCCTTAGGGAAGGGCTGGAAGTAATGACACTAACCAGAGCCCTTGTGGTGCTGGGGTGGGGTGATCTCTGGTAAGCTTATTAGCATGTCTATTGTTTTTCATATGTTTTCTCTGTAATGTTTTTGCCTCGAGAATAAACCTTCTTGGTTTTGTTTTCTTTTTTCCAGTTTTTATTAGTAGAGGGATGCCTCTGCCTCAGAATCCTTGCACTTCTGGTTTTTAGACTGCAGCAGGTTTATACTCTTACAATGTGATAGTTGCTACTCTAATGGTTTCATTTGACTTCGGGAGGCTGTTGGCTGGTTGAAAGATTGACTGGTGGTTTTCTTGGCTCAGCTGGATAACACTGATGGACAGGGCTGGCTGGACATACGACTCCGGTGCCAAATCATATTTAGAGAGCTTGTCCTTAACATTTGGTCTGAGTTAACAGTAACCACATAGTCATCATTTCCATCTAATGCTCAAAACATGCTGGGCAAAATTAATCCCTGGTGCAAGTCCACTGAAGTCTTGTATTAACATGAGGGATGACTCCTGTTTCCATTCTATTAGTATAAAGCTTTTCTTGTTCATAACAAACTCCTTGCCTTGATTGCATCCTTCTGGACGTGATCTTTTGTTTTGTGCCACGGCACCACAAAATAAAACACATAAATACGGGGAAATGAATCTTTGTAGTGGTAGAAAAACTCAAATGCAAAGTACTGACATTTCCGCCACCACTTTTAATTAAAAATGTGTCCAATTACAATGAAAGAGTCCTTGTTTGAAGCAAAAGCTGTAGTTCACATAATTGCACATACTATATAATGTATAGTCATTACCATAACGAAAAATCCATCATTTCTATTCTGAAACTGTCGAGGGGCCATAATTAAGTGGGCCTGCCAGCAGCTTCAATTCATGCACCTTTCAAAGAAAATTATACCCTATATTCAGTAAGGAAATTGTGTTTTATTTTATTTTAGTCTGCCACTTACAAAATTTGCTTTGCTTACAACAAGAAAAACACCTGTTCACTTTCTGTTAAGAAATCTGTAATACTTTCAAGAAAGCACATGAGGTGATGCAAAATCATTCATGTTATTCCTTGAAAGTTAACATTTTCATTGTGTTTCCCCAAATGTGTCATCTTCTATAAGAGCAACAAGGTAGGTGAAGTAATATCTTTTACTGGGCCAACTTCTGCTGGTGGAAGGTACAAGCTTTAGAGCTACACAGAGCTCTTCTTCAGGTCTGGGGAAGGAAGCAGAGTGTCTGAGATGGATGTAAGTTGAGACATTTTATTAAACAGAAGGGGTAACATGTTGGAAGCAGTCCCTTGAACTGAAGTGGACAATTGGGGATTAGATTGTTATGCACAAAGAGTTTGAAGTGGACAATTAAGGGTAGCAGGCAGTTGGTGAGTTACAAATTGTTGTAATGAGTCAGAAAACCAGTGTCCCTGTTAAGTCCCTAGCTTTTAGAGTCTAGCAGAGTTATGAATTTAAGTTCCCAGGTTTGCCTTTTGAAGGTATTGTGCAGGTTTCCCTGGAGGACAAGTATTGAAAGAACAGATATCCAGAGATTGCTTTGTGAAAAGTGTTTACCCACCGGTGATATGGTGTTTTTGTATCTTACCATTTTTCTGTGCAAGTTCATTTGAGAACATAGTGATTGTCTAGTTTCACACACATAATTGTTGTAGGGGTATTTGATGCATTGGATGAGGTATACTACATGTTGTGGTAGGCATGTATAGGACCCATGGATCTTGAAAGGTGTTTTGGGGGTGGGGGGTGGATCACTGTAGTAGTGGAGATATGTCTGCAGGTTTTGCATCTGTTGGTCTGGTAGGGTCTGGTGCCACTTTGAGTTGGTGTGTCCTGGTCTATGGGGAGCTTGCTTCTGATGATGAGTCAGGGGCTTGCTTGAAGGCCAGAAGAAAGGATTTGGAAAGATTTCTTTCAAGATGGTGTCCCCTGGGGTTTTATAGGTATTTACAACACTTGGCTCTGCCTGGTCCATAAAGGAGGTTAAATTGCAAAGTGTAAGTATGACAGGGAATGATTAAATCAATAATATTTTAGCTTACAAAATATTTGTGTCCAGACGTCATTTGTATAATGTCAAGATAAATATTGTCTCTAAGTGCAGACCTTAAATACAGAGAACTATGACTACATGGATGTGTTTTGTAATACAATTCACACTAATTGTGAAATCTTTAGGAGTTTGTTATAAGCACTCTTCAAAGAACACAGAAACATATTACTATCATTTACTTATATTTTTAATAGTACTGAAATTCCCAGTTGGAATCGGGGGCCCATTGTGTTAGGTTCAGTAAAAACACATACAAAAACAGAGCTCCTGCCCCAAATACCTTACAATGTGAATTATGGTATTCCCCCTGACCCTGTGAGTATAACAAGCAATAGGATGGAAGGGCAAAAGGAGGGTGAATGAGAGTAAATTTAGTGGTCAGATGAACTTATACAGGCTAGCAATGATATCATTGATTACCATTAACATTTGTACACACACCACAAAACATGTCCCTGGTGTTACTGCCTGTTTTTAGAGCCCATACATTATTTCTCACATTCTGTATAAGTTATCTCCATCCACCCTCTAAAAGCTTTCTCCATATTTCCTTCAGATATTAGGTTGTTTTCCCCAGTTTGTTGTCAAAGCGGGAATGGAAAGACACCATGGCCCCAAGGTTTTGCCACGCTCTGCTGCTGTCCAGGGGGCTAAATGAGTCTCTATAGGAGTCAGAGGCAAGAGGACAGAAAGTCTATTGATTAGTTATAGAGCATATACTCAGACCTGATTGGAATCCCAGGTCTATGGGGATGTGCAGCTGGGGTGTCTCTGGGATTTGGGGGCTAGGGTATGGCTCCACCTCAAAAGTTGCTGTTTCTCCTCCCTCCAACCTTTTGACCATTTTTTGTTGTTCATCTCTGGACTCCCTCCCATTTGTCACTATCTTTCTGAAAATATAGCTCCCGAAAGTAAACACAACCTATTCCAGGTGAAGCTGAATCAAACTTACCAAAAATAGAAGTGAGAGGTAATGTTCTGAGACCTGATGCTGGTTATGTTGGCTTTTCTTGCTTCTGTATTGCATTACAAACTCAATTCTGATTTACTCTCTGCTGTCACCCCAGGTCCCCTTCAGTACTGCTGCTTCTCAGATTTCTTCCTCCTCCTGAATATATGTGTTTTGTATTATTTTCCCTCAGATGTGTCAGTTTGTTTACACAAGGTGATTCTAATTTTGTTATTTTCTGCCCATATTTGTAATCTCTGCCTTGATCCCTTTATTTCTCTATCCAAACTGGTGTTGACAACTCCTGAAAATTTAAGTGTTATATAAGATCAGACCCAATACTGATCCATGTAGTACCTCTCTAGACACAATAAATAGCAATTTACAGGATTTTAGCCTGTTTCCAGGCTGTGTGACTGTGTTCCTCTCTTAGCCAGTTTGAATTAACTTTTCAAGTAAAATTAGAGACACTGTATCATTTTTTTATTATTGGCATATTTACCATTTTGTTTTAGCTCTAATGAAAGTCCTTGATCATATGGTTAGGTTGAAAGGGCACTGTAAAGATGTGAATCACCAAGAGGCAGTTGGGATAATCTTGTTTTTATATCAATATTTATTCAGGACTCTTTATATAAATAATTCAGCCACTTTGCTCTCACGCATCTGCTAGTTAATCTTTCTGACAATGGTCTAAGACCTGTTTATAAAATTAAACTGTGAATGTATCTAGCACTGCAATGATACTTTACTGAACCATAAATAGAATCACATAGAATCACAGAAGAGATACAAACCAATGTACCGCATGCACACAAAAATCCTTCACCATTCTTAAATTGTTAGTTTTAAGAGTTCACTGCAAGTACTCCTGGGATTGTCTTTTTCCTTTTAAGTAAAACAAGCAATCTACATTTAGAGCTTTTCAGACTAAGATAAAACCATTTTGCCTGAATTACAAATATGGTTGAAAGTTTTTCCTGTTATTCGAAACCTCTCTTCCTTGTTGTGAGTTATTTAAAAAAAAATTAAAATCCTGACTGAAAGATCAGTAGTATAGTATGCTTAGACTTGATTCCTGTAGGCTAACATTATATTCTTCACACATTATATTAGTTTATTCTTTGGGAGCTTCAGAAAAGTGTTGGTCCCTATTGAAATAGGAAAAGGGAAATCTTTCTCTGGTGCTGCCGATTCTGTACATTCATGGATAAGTACCAGATTTTAGACTCCGCTATCAACCTCTCAGTAGCACTAAAGTCACAAACAGTCTAAGGGAAGAATCAAAAATATAAATAAAACTCCATGGAACGGTTTTCCTTGTGCATGCCTGGACTTGTACATATACCTTGTTATGGGAGATAACATTGTTTCCAGGACTTTTAGCTGTAATAACAGATTTTAAGTAATGAAATGTGCATACAAAAGAACAAACATTTCAAACTTCAATTCAGGGGGAAAATAGAAACAGTTTTCTTCCTGCACACTGCTTGGTTGACAATAAATATTTCCTTTTCTCATTTTATCTTCCCTTTTCTCCCCTTCCCTTCTAGAAAGGATGGATGATAATAGGATTTAATGGAATACTTAAGGATGAAAGTAACCTCTTTTATGTCTTCTAGTCCATCTGTATATCTCTTGGCATGACTCCCACCCTAAATTTTCTCACAACTTGATTTCAATGTGATGTTGATTACAGTTCTGCTCCCCCGCTTCAATGCACATGTTCCATTGCCTAAATTTATTTTAATGTTAAAAAATTCCTGCAATTTAATTTGTACTGATCTTGTTTTGGTTTCATTCTGTTGTTTCTTGTTTTATTTTTCACGCATGAGGACAGCCTGTCTCCATTCCCCTTGTACATACTTCTCCAGAGTACACAGCAGTATATTCTGAATTCCTTTGATCTTTCCTCTCTCATTTGTGATGTTATAGCACTGTTCTGAACACTGGGTGGCATGGAATTGGCCAACAGAGCACTTGGAGGCCTTATGCCCCCTGGAGCTTCCTAGTATCCAGGGGGTGAGTGCCTGCTGTATCAGGGTGGCTGGTAAAGGGAGTGGGGTCTAGTCCTGGAATCCTCTCTGCCATTTCTGAGGTGGCTTGCACATGAGGAAGTGCTAATGGGGCAATCTCTGCACTCAGGGATGCAGAACTACAGCTGTGGTCAGCCCCTGTGCAGGAGCTCTTTGGGGAAAGCTCCTTTGACAAAGCCAGTCTGATTCTTATAATTTATTTAAGATAACGATCATGTGCCATTTCCAATTCAAGTTTTGTTTCCATAACCAATAAGAGTTGTGCGGCTCATTATAAATTTTGATAAGACTGAAAAGATGAACTGACTAGGTCCTGCTATATTCTTTCTAGATATCAATTAGGTTATGCCTTTGGTTGTCTGGCCAATACAGACTGGCACCAATGGAGATTACTGAAGCTAGACAGGCCCTGGAAGGCCCTTCAGTGATGTAGAGATTTTTAGGTTGTGTCTACACTAGCACTTATGTTGGCAAAACTTTTGTCACTCCAGGGTGTGAAAAAACACACCCCTAAACAACGTAAGTTTTGCCAGCATAAGGTCCCGTGTGCTTTCCTGCCGACATAGCTACCGCCGCTTGTTGAGCTGGTTTTATTATGTCAACGGGAGAGCTCTCTCCTGTCAGCGTAATGCAAACACTCTTACAGCGACACAGACATGACCTTTCGACTGTCTGAGTCAAAGTCTTTGAAGCTGCATACAGAAGAGAGGCATTTAGAGAGATCAATGGACACAGTGTCTCTTAAATTTTTTACATAAGCAGAGAGAAATAATTAAGGAGCTGGTTGAAATCTGCTGAGACAGGATATCAGCTGTTCTGAGTGCATGCTTATCTGATCTCAGGTCTTGGGCTGATGCTGATGTTATGAATACAGAGAAGGAGTTTCCCTCTCCTCCATGTAACTCTTTGACTCATCTTGGGACGCCACATAGTGCTTTCCTGGTGCATCCGAAGAAGTGAGGTTTTTACTCATGAAAGCTTATGCCCAAATAAATCTGTTAGTCTTTAAGGTGCCACCAGACTCTTTGTTGTCTTTCCTGGGAAGAACTCATCCCCTCCAGAACAGGGTTGACCGTGGACACAGTACTACTATTCTTTGTAGTCGGTTCTGGCATGCTAGAAAGTCGAGAGTACCACAAAAAGGTCCATTGTGATAGCTGTTCAGTCTTCCTCATGCATAGCAACTATGTCTGCTGGGTATTCCAGTGTGTTGCATCCATTTACTCTGTGGGGAACCGGTTTAAATGGCCCACTGGAAATAAAAAATAGAAGGAAGAAGAATATTTGAAAAATCATCAGGATACAGTGGGGCACAATGAGTGTGGGCATAGATATTCTTTAAAATGTGAACATGGCTAGGAGAATGCAACACTTAGCAGAAACACTTAGTTTTACATATGTTCTTCTATTCTGCTAAGTCGAAGAAGTCAATGGCCCTTGGCATTCAGCAGGATTCAGGAAGATTGGAAACAACTAAGGATATTCATGATTTATTGAAGTTGCATTTGGAAATTAAATTTGAATTCCTTTGTGTACTGATGAGAAAATGATTTTCAGTGCACATCAACATCCTGAGATTTTATCAATGGCTGTTAATAGTCCATTAATGTCTGACAAATGTAGAACAATTATGGCTGGCTGGTCTTTCTCATAAATACAGTAGAGACCAGATTAATCAGGATGATAAAAATAAGTGTTCTTTTTCAACCAAACACTTCATCTGTTTCTGGCCAGGCAAAGGCAGACAAGTGAGATGCTGAAAGCTTTGAAACTAGAATTCATGCAAACTGGTGTTCAGGCTGCTGTGTTTTTTCCTCCCAGACAAATTGAGTTATTTTTGGAAGGAAACAATATAATGGACCTGACTGTGGCTTTATCAGCCAGTAGGGTTTTGGAGGTGCACACACTGATTGGCATTCTGCCCATGGAGTACATAGACAAGCACAAAGCTCCTGGGTGCACTGACGGAGCAACCACTGATATTTCCTGTAACATTCCCCCACTGCCAGTCCATAAGCTGATGCAGAACCTGGAGGAGAGGGAAGAGCTTTTACTCTTGACTGGATGATCTCTAATAATAAAGACCCAAAACCACTACCTTTCCTTCTCCATTTCCTCTTACCTGAGCATGTAAAACTCACTTTGCTATATTTTTTTATCCCTCTTGTTTTCTTTTTCCTTTTGATAATCCTATAATAGGTAATGTATATGATTACTCCTATTCTGTCTTTATTAAGATATTCTCTGTGTTTATAGAAAGCTTTAAAACCACGCTAATAAAAAGATCAAAATAAACATGAGCAAAGAAAAATAAATAAATGTCTTGGGAGAGTCTCTCTTCTTACTTCCTTGTTTAGTATTTGGATATATTTATCCTAGCATGATCTTGAAGTTAGCCTTTTTGCACATTTTTCTCCTTTGTTTTATTATAATGGTTAAGAATTTTTAAATTGAGCTCGATCAGAAATGCATAATTTTTTCCTGTGTTATTTTGCTGTAACCAGAACGCACCGGTGTTTCTTTAATTAAAATAGTTAATCAATCTTTCCTAAACCTAGATATTCAATAGAAATTTGGGTTCTCACTTATTTTACCAAAAGCCACAATTGCAGCTGATGTTAAGTATAGTAGAATTTCAAAACAAGTTAGCTAACACCATTTGTAAAAACCTCTTATCCTAGGGTGGACAAGCCAAAAGAATTTTAGGCCTTGTCTATACAAGGGATTTATTTCACACTACATTTTTGTGCACTAACTGTTGTGTGTTAGATAACCCACAATAACTGCATCCATACAATCAGCTCTTTTCTACTTTATCCTTGCATCTACACAGCAGGGACTTAATCTGGAGTAAGCACTCAGCACTCTGAGCAGGTATCCCATGCTGCTCTGCCTTGATGCTGGGTTCTATGCATTCTGAGACCTTTCTCGCTGTGCACAGTGGGATGTAGAGCAGAAGCCAGTTGGAAGCAATTAGAATTCTGGAACTTGGGGCCAATCCCATGATTCATCTCTGTTTTGCGAGCCAGTGCCATTTTCAGACTGCTGTCAGACAGCATGGACAGAATATTGTTCCATGCCAGAGAGCTAACAAAAGCTGATACTAAGAGGCTAGTGGAGAATATTCGAGTTCTTACAACTGAGTTGCTTTTGCTTTAGAAGGCAGCCTGCAATGGGGTCTACAAACCCTCTTCTGAGCAGAGGCGGAAGTGGGAGGGCAGTCTCTCCTACACAGAAGCTGAGGCACCAACTTTCTCATTTCCCTGGGGATGCTCTACCCCCGCTCTGCCCCAGTCCCTGCCCCCTCTCCACCCCGCCTCGCCTCTTCCCGCTCCACCTCCTCATTCTGCACCCTCCCCTGAGCGCACCGCACCCTCACTCTGCTCCCTAACCCCCAGGGCCTCCTGCCTGCTGCTGAACAGCTGATCTGTGGTGGGATGCACTGGGGGTGAGGGGGTGGAGCAATCCGCAGGGCCTGCTGGTGGGTGCTGAGCACCCACTGTTTTTTTCCATGGAAGCCTCAGCACTGGGGCCCCCACAGAGTCGGTGCCTAGGCCTACAAGCAAGCAGCGTGACCACATTTCCACGCAGCTGACACAACTGCCAATCATGGAGGCAGGCATCCACAGCTCCAACCAGTAGGGGAAACAAGGCCTGCTACAAAAGGAGAAAGCTCAGAGTAGGAAAAGGAGGCAGAAAGCCTAGGACAGAAAAGGGACAACACCCCTGCACCAGGCTGCCTCCAGAAACATGGCCCAAAGGTACGGAAACAGACCATTAGGCCTAATTAGTGGCCCATGGCCAAGAACTGTCCTGATCAGGGGCTAACCAAAGAAAGTCAGTCAGGGGCAATAGAGACTGCTCGAAAGACCACATCAAAGACTGGTGACACAGCCATTGTTTTTGACAGCTGCACCTCTTAGGAGTGCCAGGCATTTGGTTTTTGGAACGTCTGGTGACTTCGGTCAGCACTACTGACCGGACTATTAAATTTCTGGTTGGCAGTGCAGCGGGGCTAAGGCAGGCTCCCTGCCTGCCCTGGATCTGCACAACGCCTGTAAGTGGCCACATATCCCTGCAGCCCCTAGGCGCAGGTGTGATCAGGGTAGCTCTGTGCGCTGCATCCGCCCTGAGCACTGCCCCTGCAACTCCCATTGGCCAGGGACTGCGGCCAATAGGAGCTGTGGGGGCGGTGCCTGCTTCTGGAAGCTGCATAGAGCCAGGGCAGCCAGGAAACCTGCCTTAGCCCTGCTGTGCCACTGACTAGGAGCTGCCCTGAGGTAAGCACTGCCTGGCTGGAGCCCAGAGCCCGAACCCCCGCCTGCACCTCAACCTCCTGCTAAGCTCCCTCTCAGAGCCCTGCACCTCCTCTTGCACCCCCAACTCTCTGTCCCAGCCCAGAGCCCCCTCCTGCACCCTAAACCCCTCATCTCTGGCCCCAACCCAGAGCCCCCCCTCCTGCACCCTGAACCCCTAATTTCTGGCCCCATCCTGGAGCCCACACCCCTGCCCCAGCCCAGTGAAAGTGAGTGAGGGTGGGGGAGGGCCTCAGACAGGGTGGGGCAAGGATGTTTGGTTTTGTGCAATTAGAAAGTTGGCAACCTTAGCATCACCATCAGCAGGAAGAGGAAAACACTGAGCAGCTGCTTTTGGATAAACTTTCCTTAGAGCATTTTCACTCAGTGCAACGTTGTTTCTGGACTTGAGAAACAAGCATTGACTGTTGGGAAAGACTTGTAGGATGACCAGTAGTGTGTCAGGGCCCTAGCCTGTAGCAGAACCAGTCTCCTAGCCAGGGTTGGCTCCAGGCACCAGCTGAGCAAGCTGGTGCTTGGGGCGGCAGATTGTTCGAGGCAGCATTCTGCCCAATCCTAGGGCGGCACGGCTGCTTTTTTGTTGTTGTTGTTGTTCTTGTTCCGCTCCGGCCGCCCTGTAGGGGGCAGCAGCACGGAGAACCAGAGCGCCCTGCAGGGCAGTCCTCTTCCTTCCCTCCCCGCCCACCGGAGTGGAGCCCTTGCGGCAGGCAGCACGAGGCGGCGCAGCGGGAGGGGCCGCGTGGCAGCGCCCCTGCTCTAGCCCTGGCCGCCCCCTTCACTCTCTCTCCCGCCCGCTCCCTCCTTCCCCCCTGCAGCCGGTCCCCCTGGTTTTTTTTTTTTTTTTTGCTTTGCCGTTCTGGCCGCCCCGGGTTTTTTTTTTTTTTTTTTGCTTGGGGCGGCCAAAAAGCCAGAGCCGGCCCTGCTCCTAGCAACCTAAGGAGTGCAGCTGGCCCTGATAGAAGCTGTCTGACTGTGCCATCTGATTGGTTGAAGGACTCAGCAGGCTGATACTTAAGCTCAATAGCAGCAGCAGTCTCATGGCTGCTCAGTGCTTTCCTAGCTCACTGCTGTGCTTGGTCCTGTGTCCACCTCTGTTGTCTCTAGCCTTGCTCAAGCCCCAGCCCCTGCCCCCCGGCCTGCACCTGCTCCAGTCCCCAGCTTTTCCTGACATCTGATGCCTGGTGCAGACCCACAGCTCCACCTTCTGAATATGACTCCAATTAACTCTTTGGTTTTGGCTTAGGTTTCTGACACCCAGTTATGACTCTTGGCTTTGCTCCTGGTCCCACCCTGTTTGGATTCAGCTCTAACTGTTAGGCTGGACTCTTGCTTCAACCACTAGACAAGACTGCCCACAACTTGGTTGCCAACATGGTGGCTGCAGAATTTTAGGATGTCAAAATGCCACTTTCCTCAATCTGCTTGGAGCTCAACACAGTGTGAGGACACCAGCATGAGATCCCCTAAACATTCAGAAGCATGTGGCTCTAACCACCTGGAAGCTCACTACTCCCAATTACTACTGGACAGTAGCTAATCAGTTTGGCATAGGCAGATCGGCTGTTGTGATGGAGGTGTGTGCTGCTACGAATATATTGACGGTGGGGGGCCATAAAGTTTGGCAACACTGAGGCGGTTATTGGTGGGTTTGCATGTTAGAATTCCCAGATTGCATTTGGGTAATTGCTAGGACTTTTGTGCCTATATTTTTGTCCCCCACACCAGGCCTCAAAGTTCATAAATAAAAAGGGGTAATTATCCATTGTGCTCATGGCCTGATTGAACACCACGGGATATTCACCAACAGTAATGCGGAGTAGTCAGGAAAAGTTCACGATGCTAGGCTCTTTAGGAACTCATGTTTGTTTTCATTAATGAAAAAGGCAGAACTTAATCCCAGGACCAGTATGGACATTAATGGTGTTGAAATTCCCCTACCCATGCTGGTGAAGCCTTTTATTGGACACTGGGGTAGTAGGAAGGAATTATTTAACTATAGAAAAAAGGGGAGTATGCATCTGGTGGTTGAAGAGGAGATGGTGTTCACTCATGACAAGGCTAGAGGCTGCAGAGGAATACCTGCTTTGTGTTATAACTGCTTGGGTGCTCTGTGCAAGGCAAAGATGCAAAGACTTTCAAAATGCTTTGAACAGTCAGAGAGCCTGCCTCTCCAAAATGGTATTTGCTAGGGGCACGCTGTCTGGGATGCCTTGTGCTTTTACTTTGAGGCCATTGCTTAAAATGTTGTGATGTATTTGTTTTTATTTGGAATGCTGGTCTCATTGGCCTGTGCATAGGAACTTTTTGTATGATGACTTTGAGGGATTATTTAATGATTTGTGCAATGTTCTTACTTGGACTACTATACACTTGGTGTGGTCTCTTTGGCTTGTATATAGGGATTTGTTGTCTGATGACTTTGCAGGCATTTTCCAATTATTTACACAATGTTTTAAAAGGGTTTTGTGTTGGAAGTGTGCTTTCATGAGACTTTGATCTCCTGTTAACGCAAATTGTCTATTGAACAAATAATGCACACACAAAAATTAGCAAACAGAACAGTGCAAACTTGGAAACCTATTCAACAGCAACAGAAATAAAAGTAAATTGATACAAATAATGAAAACTCTAAAAAAGGACTAGAGCAAGTGTGTTCATGTTCAAACTGTGCTGCTCACAAATTACTGGGCACTCCCTCTTTCAGGTGCTGTGCTGTAGAAGAAAGCTGTGGGCTTGAGGGCTTGAAGTGGGTTTCTAGAATGCACTATTCTCGGTATTCAGTCTGTGGAGGGAATGGGCTGTGGTTGGCAAGCTGTGTCCAGTAGCAGTGCCTCCAATGTAGGGTGAATGTGACTGGAATACGGTGCTGTTTGAGGCCGCTGTGCTAGCTGGGAATATTGCAGCAGCATCCTCTCCAGTAAAGCATTCCATGTTTGCATTGCCTCCAAGAGCTCCTGCTGACTGTCCCCTGTTCTTTGTTAATAGCATCATAGTCAGTACTCTCCCAAGTCCTAGAATCATTGAATATCAGGGTTGGAAGGGACTTCAGGAGGTCATCTAGTCCAACCCCCTGCTCAAAGCAGGACCAATCCTCAGACAGATTTTTGCCCCAGATCCTTAAATGGCCCCCTCAAGGATTGAGCTCACAACTCTGGGTTTAGCAGGCCAATGCTCAAACCACTGAGCTATCCCTCCCCCTTTGACAAGCACTGTTGATCATGTCTCTGGTCAGCTGTCTGCCTTTCTCCTTCTCCAGGAGAACATCTTTCCAGTCCTCAGTGGTCTTGTGTGTCTTCTGTTGGTAACTCTCCAAACGCTTTATCCTTTAT
This sequence comes from Trachemys scripta elegans, assembly GCF_013100865.1. NCBI lineage: Eukaryota > Metazoa > Chordata > Testudines > Emydidae > Trachemys > Trachemys scripta. Next base: position 22,148,464 of record NC_048303.1, on the reverse strand, counting down.
CCTTCCTTTCTTACCCCTCAGATTAGCCAGGTGTAAGCAGGGGAATTTGTCCAACCATAGTAGGGAAATTTCTCTCTGGATCCCAGCTGAACCAAGTGATGAAAGGATCTGAGTCCCTGCCCCAATTCATTTTCCCCTCACTACCTGCCAACCTTGACTTTCTTTCCTGGCCCTATGTGAACAGGACTCATGTCATACAGGGAGGACTGAGCCCAGAGGTTTCTGGGCATTTACCCCTGTCTCTTCATGGGCAACTCTGGCTGGAGACAAGGTACTCCTTGTTATCCTTTTAACCTGTAATCACTGCAATTCACTTAAACATATATACAATGTATTTACACCAAAAACCGTTTCTATGGGGTCAATGAGCACTTCACAGTATAAGCACTGTGGGGAAATGGCATGAGTAAGGTTCAACGATGCAGTCTCTAAAATGCTATAAACTCTACAGTTACACAAATTTACAAGTCCAGTGTCATCTTCCTGGACCTGGATTCGCTGCTGTTATGCTGCTGGTGTGCCGCTTCCCCAGAATGGGTTTGGACTCAGTGTGACAGAACCTGTTTGTCGTGTTTAGATGCTGCATGTGATTATTAGAACTGGGAGCACTGGCTGTTGGGAGTCTGAAAGGACAGGAAACAGGAAGTAGGGGGAGGAGTTGAGGAGGCTGGGAGAGTTACAGAGTGTGCAGCTAGAGCTTGATAAAGAGATTTCCACTGTAAATAAAGTTCTATTAAAGTTTGTTAATACCTTACCTGGTGGATACAACACTGTTCTCCACCTTCAGTTCTGGCCCTCCTCTCAGGCCATCTCCCCACTCTGGGTTTAGCATTTAATGGCTTCCTGACACGCTTTGGGAAAGGGGCCCGTCTCTTCCTCTGTCCCTGGACCCGCACACACAACCCTGCTGGGAGAGTGGGAAACTCAACCCACTCCTATTGCTCTGATGCTTCTTCAGCTCTGGCAGCTGTTCTAGCTCCGCTCTGGGCTGCTGCTCTCATGCCTCTGACTCTGAGCTACTGCTTGTAGGTAGGCCTGGCCTGACATGAGTAATTAAACATAGTTGGGGGAGGCCTCATTCTTTGGAAGATGAGATTTGGGAGGTAAATGAATTGTCAGGCTGAAAACAGGACGTTTGTACTAAGATAAGTAAATAGGTCAGTAGGCTAAAAAAACCCAGCATGTCTGAGCTAAGAGGGAGAACACTCAGAGAAACATTTACTAGGAACAAGGTAATAATGGACAAGATAAATTAGGAATGTAGAGATGAAGTAAAGAGTAGGCCAAACATGGACAATGCCGGGACAGAGCATGTTGTGCAGGGATTGGTTCCTGCAAAGTAACCAAGTCAATCCAGAAATGTGTAATGCAACATATAGTAAATGCAATGAGAGTGTAATGTATATAAAGGGACTGGGTTTCTGTGTAACTTTGGAGCTGTGATGTACCCTGCATCCACCCCCCACATTTGAGTCTGATCAACTAAGTGTAGCATTGCTGGATACCAAGTAAAGACACCTGAGTGATGAAATCTGGAGTTGAACTGCTTGGGCAGCGAGGGCGGGGCAAGGAAAGGTCTAGGACTCTGAGGGAATCCCAACATTGCAGGGTATGTCTATGCTGTAATTAAAAACCCGCAGCTGGCCCATGCCAGCTGACTCGGGCTCAGGCTAAGGGGGGTTGTTTCATTGCAGTGTACATGTTTGGGCTTAGGCTGCAGCCCAAGCTCTGGGACCCTCCCACCTTGCCTCCCACCTTGACCCTAGAGCCTGAGCCTGAACGTCTAAACTGCAGTTAAACAGCCCTTAGCCTGAGTCAGCTGGCATGGGCCAGCCATGAGTGTCTAATTGACCTACCCATAGAGGACGGGCCATGGGCTCTTGACTCCTTCATTGTTCCAGCTGGCCTGCCTGCCTTTTCAATCTGGCTGATTTAGAATGCTGGCCTCTCCCTGTTGCCCCTGGGGCCCTGTCAGTCTCAGGATCCTGACTCCTCTTCGGCCCTTCCCCTTTCTCCTGCTGTGCAAGAGGGCCAACCAAAAAAATCCACTAAGATTCAGTGAGGGGCCAGCAGCCCCCTTACACAGGCATTCAGGCATTGATAAGGGGCCTACTCTCGAGGATTGCAACACTCCAGGAGCTGGGGGAGCTGAGAAAATTAACAGGTAATTATTCTTACTTCAGTTTCCATGGTAACAATGATAAAATATTTTTTTTCATTAACTATTGGAATGCCATCCCCAAAGTTTCTTCCCAGTCTAGGGAGAGGCTTGCAACGGTAAGTTGTTTTGCATCTTGCTTCCCCTATGCTTATGGATCCTATTGTACTGAACCTCATTTTAATCCTAGTGTTGTTGTTCTTTTTGAGGTTTGGGGGACAGGAGGGTATGTCTCGCTGTGTGTGTTCTTGCTTTGCATGAAGCAGTAGGGTTTGGGGGTTCTGGGAATAGGGGTGAGGTGGAACCAGGGGACAGGTTAGTAATTAAATCTGCACTTCTTTAGGCAATCCTTACCCTGGAAACCATTACACTAATATAGGTGACCAGGAAACTGAGAAGGGGCCTCTTCAAATAAGTTAAGGGCAAACCAGCAAGATATGCAATGATTTTATTTACCAGGATGGTCCACCTTCAGAGGTTTTGCAGGACTGGCAGGGCATTGCGACCTATACTGGCATGCATGATAAGTCTGCTATTCTAAGCAATATTCATGACAAAATATAGCACCTTCTATGTCTTAAATAATTCCATTTTATCTCAAATCCAGACAAACACAAAGTGCACTGCAAAATGAATCAAATTTTGCAGTGGTTGCTGTTCAGAACATTAAGGGTTTACAGTGTTCTGCTGTGACCTGTATCTCCTAAAATGCTATGAAATATCTCAGCCATTTGCCTTCACAACTTTCCGCAATTCTAGGGCTGTGAAATATTATGCAGTTACATATACTTCTGTGACCAGGCAAACTAACCTGACACTGAGCCAGCAAGGGTTAATGAGCTGCTGTGGGCCCACTCAGCCCTGGCCCACTACACCTGCACTTGCTGTTTTGTAAGGAAGGGGCAGTTGAAAAGGGCAGAGGGCTGCTCAGTAGTTGGCTGATCAGGGAAGAGAACAGACCACCTACCCTTTGTTCTCTGCGAAAAGGACCAGGCTAGACCTGCTTTGGGATATGGTGTAGCAAAGAGATCCTGGCTCTCCAAGGTGATCTCTGCAGAGACTGTTGACTGCCTGAGCCCTTGGAGGAAGGTAGGCAGGCCTGGCACATGATTATTGAGTTTGGGTTTTGGGATTGTTTCTTAACAGTCCCAATAACATAAAGGGTTATTGGGCAGCCGTCGGTACTGCCTGGAATAAACCTGACGGGCCTAACAAGACTGTTGCAAGGAACCTCTGCCTGGGGTTATGTCGTCAACTGCCTCAAACTCTGGACTTTTGTCCCTACTTGAGTCTGCCCTGTCATGTGTCTTGGACCCTGAAAGCATAAGCACACCTCCTGGAATGGAATGCAAATGTGCTATGGAGTGTACCTCATAAAACAGGGTTTAAAAGAGAAATAAATAAATTCATGGAGATTAAGTCCATTAATGGCTATTAGCCAGGATGGGTAAGGAATGGTGTCCCTAGCCTCTGTTTGTCAGAGGGTGGAGATGGATGGCAGGAGAGAAATCATTTGATTACTACCTGTTAGGTTCACTCCGTGTGGGGCAACTGACATTGGCCACTGTTGGTAGACAGGATACTGGGCTGGATGGACCTTTGATCTGACCCAGTATGGCTGTTCTTATGTTCTTAAATGCTATGATATGGGTAATCTCATGCAAGGCTTCGATCAAAATGTGAAGCCAAGTAATTTCAGTGGTGCCTTTTTTAACGGTATTGCATGTCTCAAATATATTCACAGTATAAGGTTTAGCTATCCGAATCTGCCATGCCAGAATTGGGGGAGGGTGGGTCCTCTGGCAGTGGTGTGCTGAATGTGGGGGTTAGGAGTGGGTAAGGAGAGGGGAAGGTCCCAGCTTCCATCTGTCCAAAATAGCTGCATTTATCAGGCACCCAGAACCAAACAATCCCCGCTGCATTTCATAGTGGTAATATCACTTAATAATAAAGAATAATTAAATGTAGAACAAGAAGATGCTTACACTGGCTGAGGTCCCCTCCCCAGGGCTGTCAGGCAGAGTGTCCATATGGATGTCTTCAGGGTCTGCCTCGGGATACGGTGTAGCAAAGAGATCCTGGCTCTCCAAGGTGATCTTCTCCTTATCTTATTTTTGTTTGGCCTCGTCCTTAGTACCTTTGGCACTACCCCTCCATACATTTGGGTTTGGTGGTGGTGTCCTGCAAAAGAAATCCTATCCAGCTCCTCATAGTAGGGACAGTTGTACAAGCACTGCTGGAGGGTCTGTTTCTGCCCTGGGCTTTATTATAAGAGTTGTTCAGTTCCTTGCTTTTGTTTTGGCATTACATAGAGTCCCAGGAGTGTCCCCTCTCAACCATCCCCTTAGAAATGTCTTTATACATCCCTTTATTGTGATGTTTCCTGGTAAGAGCTGCCTATACTTTCACCTGTCCCTAGAGGAATGAGAGATCCAAGACCTATGTATCACTCCAGACAGCTGCATTAGGTATGGTGTAGTGGTGTTATAGCCATGTATACAATTCCAGGAGCATGCAGCAGCAACTGACTAATTCTGGCTTCACAGCAGCATTTAAATGGAAAGGTGACATGCCATCCAGATGACCCCAAACAGAAGGCTGGTCTTGGCATAATGCAAAGCAGTGTGGGATAGCTGTTGGAGGACTGCCAAGTTAGTGTCAAGTGGAGATACGCCCACATGAATATTAGTCTGCGCTATTTCAATGTGCAATGAATTATCTGGCCAGTTAATATGCTTTAAGAATTGTCATGTGAATGCAGGTCACTTCAATCCATACGAAGTAAGGTTAGTGCAAAATAACCCCTTCACTCCCCCATGTAGACAAAGCCTTTGATCATCTGACTAAAATAACCTTCTGCTCTTAATTGCTCGACTTTCACTCTCTTGGATGTTGTGATGTCACCATTTCACTAGTTCTCCAATCACTGCAGGAACTTTCAGCACTTCAAATGCTAATGTTAAAAAGCAAGAAGAAAAGAGAGCCTTTCAGGCCTCTCCATTCCTTTTCCTTTATAGGTCATGTTTAAAACCGCTTCTAAGAACCACGATGTTAAGAACCACGATGATGTGGGTGGGAAAATGCTGGTTGCCATTTATCCCTATCTTGTTGCAGCTGATATCTGGGTAACTGGTGTGAAAAGCTTATATTTCCATACACTGTGTTTCACATGCTTAACAAAATAACCTATTTTATTTGTTGAACATCCAAAAATGTCCAGGCTCTTAATATCCTAGATCAGGGGCTGTCATACTTCATTGCACCGTGACCCCCTTATGACAACAAAATTACTACATGAGCCAGGAGGGGGACTGAAGCCCGAGCCTGTCCACGCTCTGCTGCTCCAGGCGAGGGGCCCAAAGCTGCCCATGGGCTTCTGCCATGGGTGGGGGTCATGTAACCTTAGCCCCCCCGCCTAGGGCTGAAGCCCTCAGGCTTCGGCCGTGGGTGGTGGGCTTTGGCTTTGGCCCTGGGCCCCAGCAAATCTAATACCAGCCTTGGCGACCCCATTAAAATGGGGTCGGGACCCACTTTGGGATCCCGACCCACAGTTTGAGAACCTCTGTCCTAGATGTTAGGGGTGAAAGATGGTTTTCTGGTGGGTGAAAATTATTTTAGGCTTTGACTTCTAGTGCCAAACAGGAGGTAAATAAAATTAAGCATGACCACATCTTACTTAGGACATTATTCAAGTGCTCAGAATGGCTCCAACAGAAGTGGAAGGGGAGGGCACTCCGACACCTACAAGATTAGGTCTGTTGTGCAGAGCTTCTCTTGCTGTACTGTAGTTATAAGACCCAACATTTTCTATACACTATTTACATCTTGAACAGTACAGGACGTCTTCTGTAATCAGATTGTACTAATAATCTTCTTAGAGTGCTATATACTGTACAGATATTCTCATAATCCCATTGCCTGTAATACTGCGATAATTTGTTTAACTAGCAGTAATGAACATCGGTATCAAGATATAATACGGTTTGACCACAATCCCCACTTCCTTGCAGCCTCAGAAGTGGGGAGGTTTTGTCTATATCAGTAGAGGAGAGAAAATCTTTTGGTCTTTCTAAGAATCAACCCCCCTACTCTTCTTCCCCTCCTTCTTGGCTGGAGACCGGGAGCTTCGTGGCTGATTGATTGGACATGGGTTAGGCATAGCATAATCTTATTGCATCCTGCATACCAAAGGCCAGGGTTTCTAAGCCCTTCTGCCACATGGGGACCACGATTCTGAGCCTAGAAGGAAAGCTGCAGCAGCAAGCAGGTACCAGAGGAGTCAGCAAGGTTGGGGGATCCCTAGTAGCATTAGGATGACCCGTGCGGTTCCAGCAAGGATGGGGTGGAGGTCACCCCCAGGGACATAACAGACATAGCCAGTGCAGCAGTAGAGAGCATGTGGTCAGCCCAGCAGCTGTCTAGTGGCTGGGCCCCTAAGGTTATGTCTACGTTGCAATTAGATTCCTTTGGCTGCCCCTTGCCAACTGATTCTGGGTTGGGCTAAGGGGCTGTTCAATTGCCATATAGATGCTTGGGCTGGAGCCTGGGCTTTAGGATCCTGTGAGGGGGAAGGATGCCAGAGCTTGAGCTGCAGCCCAAGCCCGAACATCTACACCAAACTTTTCCTGTTGCACCTCCCCCTCCCCCGCTTGCTAGTAATGGAATTTACCTGCATTCCCCCCCTCCATTACTGCACAGCCAAGGCTTCCTCAGCAGAGGAGCTTGGGCTGAAGGCAGAATTGGGGTTAGAACTGGGAAAGGGGGAGGAGCTGGGGCCAGGGGCAGAGCTGGCCGTGGGGGGAGAGGGACTGAAGGCAGAGCTGGGGTGGGATGGGGCTGGGTGGCACTCTTGCCGCCCCCGAAGGTTCCTCTGTGCCCCCAGGGGCGTGGCCCACAGTTTGGGGACCACTGGTGTACACTATCATTAAACATCCCTTTAGCCCAAACTTCATGAGCCAGTCATGTGGGGGTGACATTAACCTTGCTTGTCCCAAACAGAAGCAGTGGAGGGTAGCACTAAGTGTGGGACTTTCCTCAGGGAACTCTGGGGGTGTCCCCCAAGCTGTGGTGCCCACGAGGTTTTCCTTCAACTGGGATAGGGGCTTCCCCATACAGGTAGAGTGTCAGAGGAGTTCTCTTCTCCCTGGATTCTCCAGGAGCTAACAGCAGCTGAGTACAGGCTCCATGGCCTGCCTCTGGCAGAACTGCCAGACCAGGATGGGAATGTGATTTTCTGGGTCCCAGTGCCCAGACATTTGTAGGTGGGGGTGTATGCAAAACAACCTATGGGGGGGGAACATGGGCATTGACCCCTTGTAGGCCATGCAGGGTGCAGGATTAGGGTAGTGACAGCAGCCAGTAGGGTGTGGGTCCTTTCAGCAGGCATGATGTTACAGCTCAAGCACCTTTGAATCCAACTCAGAGGGAATACAGGGGCCAAGGCTATGTGGTGGGTGCTCCAGCAGGTAACAGTCTCAAGTTTTTCAGTGAGATGGGGTTAAGTAGGAGTAGCTGCTCCAGTCATGCTGCATCTTCTCAAAGTCAATAGAGATCATGTTTAAAGGACAAGATAAATAAATAATCACCCGATGACATAAGAATGCCAGGATGGAAGTTGTGGCAGAGAGAGATAAGAAGGGATCTGGGAAGCAGGTTTACCATCTACCACATAGGTGCAGGCAGGCTGTTAGATATTTGCAGGGAGGCTTGGCCTCTCAAAATATAACAAATGAGTCTATTGGACCCACAGTGCATTTAGACCTATGGCACGATCCAAGTCAGAGGAACTTGGACTAATGGCTGAAGTGGCACCAGACTGGTACTGAAATATGGTTAGAATGAATGGCTTTGGCTTATCAGGTGTCTTTCTGTGTACTGGCAGAGGCTTATGGATTTCATGATAGTCAATCTGGGGACCTGATCTTAGCAAGCAACTATGCTGGGCCTTCTTTGAGGGCAAATGTTGTGTGTGGGTTTGTTTGTTTGTTTGTTTGTTTTAAATTACCAGCACACATGGAGCACCTGTTTGCCCCACCCTCTGTGGGAGGTGAGACTCTACAACAACAGGGCGGGGTCAGTCTGGCCCTCCCCAAGTAGGCACAGGACTAGTAGAGGGATCATGGGAATACCCTCATCAGCATTTGAGACCAGCATTCAAAACGCACGTGCTCAGAAACAGCTTGACGTCCTACATCGTCCTCCCACCCCCATCTCCCTGTTCAGCTTTAACTTGTGCACACCGATGGCAAGGAGGTGTGGGCTGCCAGAACACTGAGAACTTGTAGGCAGGGTACATTAGGTTGGGGGCAGCTGTCTAGAGGATGTAGGGGAGGTCACTGTTTGCCATTAGAGGAAGCCAGGACTGTGCCTTTGGTGCATACAGGAGTCAGATCCAGGACAGTAAGAATTAAAACAGATGGAGCATAAAGAATGGAATGGTCAGCTGACCTCTCCAGATCTACTCCCAATCACCTGGCTTTGGTTCTCTTTTAGGGGCCGGGAGAGTGTTTTGGCAGCACATGAGCTTTGGCAGCACATGAGATCTCCCTCTCCCAGCTACCCTGGCTGACCTTCTTTGGCTGCTTAATTTTCTTTCTTAAGCAGCCAGTGCTGCTGTGCCTGGCTGAACTTGCTGATCTGTTGATGTCAGAAGTGGGGTGGAGGGGGGGGGGGTGCGGACTCTGTCTGAAAAAGCAGGAAGAAAAGGATAAAAATAGAGAGGATACCAGAAGTTTCTAAAATCTTTAAAATGCCTTGCCTGATTAATGTAAAACTTTGCCAAGAGACCAAACATGTAAAATTTCAGTTTGAAGGGAGAGATTCGTTGTAAGAGAGAGAACTCCTTTCTTCAGCAAGCTTCATCTTATAGAAGGAAAATCTGAATCTCTTTGCATTTTATCATTAACTTTAAGCAGCTTGTGTCAAGGATTGTTTTATTATAGTTCCTATTTAACCAGGAGAATTGCAAATAGTTTTGCAAATTATTCATCCTTTCAGGACGTAGGCCCTCAAACTCTTGACATATTTTGCACTCTATTTGCCATGTAAATCTCCAGTGGTCTTATTGCATCTTTCTAATAAATATTGGTCTTCAACACTTCAAAAGGGTTAAGGCAATTGTTGTAGTCTGGCATAGTCTTATTTATATGTGAAATTGGTGTGTTGCAACATGCATCTGCTATAGTACTGTGAAAAGACAAGGGACTAGATTTATAAAGGTACCTAAATTTGGTATTTAAACACCTAAACCCAATTTCCAGCACTACTGCAATTCCCAAAACTCCTGGTGAACCCTAAACACACCCTAAATGCACCTAAACTCACTCAACACCTAAATTTTTGCAGCAAAAAGTTCTCTCTGCTCTTATGTTTCTGCCTCGGATAATGTGTGCTGCTCCGTCTTTCTAGGTGTCCATCTCGTGCCAAAGCCCCAGAATGATTCACAAAGCAAGGAAGATAGGCATTCAGCCCCTTAGCTCGCCTGAGGGGCTCAGAACACACCCACTGGATTGGGCCCTCAGGTGAGTTCACACCCAACAGCCAAGGGTTGGGGAAGGGAGGCCCTCCCTCAACTTTTAACACAGTAGTTACAGGATATGCACGTGGGAGGCTCCTGTGGAAGTTGTTACACTCTCAATAAATAAATGAAGAGTCATTGGGCCAGAGAGAGAGACTGACACTCTTGCCTGGGGGTTAGAGCACTCACTCAAGATATGGGAGATCCAGGATCCAGCTGCTTGGATGAATAATTAGTCATTGCAGTGAAGTGGAGCAGCTGCCTCAGGAGACAGTGAAATAGCCCCACTCAGAACATCCCATGGCCCAATGGTTAGGGTACTCATCTGAGGCTTGGTCTACACTACCCCCCCCAATTCGAACTAAGGTACGCAACTTCAGCTACGTGAATAACGTAGCTGAAGTCGAAGTACCTTAGTTCGAACTTACCTTGGTCCACACGCGGCAGGCAGGCTCCCCCGTCGACTCCGCGGTACTCCTCTCGCCGAGCTGGAGTACCGCAGTCGACGGCAAGCACTTCCGGGTTCGACTTATCGCGTCCAGACTAGACGCGATAAGTCGAACCCAGAACTTCGATTTCCAGCCGTCGAACTAGCTGGTAAGTGTAGCCAAGGCCTGAGAAGTGGTAGATCTCTTTTCAACTCCCTTCTTCTCATCAGGTGGAGGGGGGACTTGAACTGGAGGTCTCCCCCATCTAGGGTGAGCAGACAGCAAGTGTGAACAATTGGGACGGGGGTGGGGGATAATAGATAAAGCCCCCAAAAAATCGGGACTGTCCCTATAAAATCAGGACATCTGGTCATCCTACCCCCATCCCAGGTGAGTACTCTTGCTATGAGGGAGCTCCTCCTCCTCCTAAACACCATAGGTGTCTAACTCCAAAGAAGGTTCACGGCTGAGAATAGCTAGCAGTGATAGGGGGCTCCCTACAGCCTGGACTTAGTTGCCTATCTCCATGAGAGGGGCAGGGCTTAGCACACACCCCTCTTGTCAGCATCTCCTACTGGCTAGCTTAGGCAGCTCCTTGCCTAGTATGCAGGCTTTTGTGAATCTTAGTCTAAGGCACCAGTCTCTGCCAAATCATTGTATAGGGAGCCTAGGCACCTAACTCAGATTTAGTGAATCATAGTGTGTGTTCCTCTGATTTTTTTTTTTTTCTAGTCACCTAAAAGTTTGCTTAGGTGATTTTGTGATCTAGGCCAAAGTGATTGCATGTATTTATGCCACTGTCTCAAAAACCAGTTTATGCTGAATTTGTCCCACCTTCTCACCCCTCAAAAATGAGATCTTGGAAAGCAATGATTGTTTTCTGTTATAATTTTCCTCAACAGCACTTCTTTGCTATGTATGAAATACAAGGGATTTGCTATGTAATAAATACAAGCTGGACCTCTGAGAAGGGTGGCAGCAGGTTTACATTATGCCGCCTTTAAGGGAAACAAAAACTGGTTAAATATTTATGGGTCGAGCTTTTACATTATCTATTCATCTTAATTTGAAAATGCAAAGAACAGATTTTGTTTGCTTTTAAAAAAGCATAATTGCTTAAACTTAATGTGAGTGGAATTTACGTATTTTAGCATGTCTTGTCTGCATGCAACTTTGGCTTTTATGTTTGCCCTTAACAAACATATGATATTAATTGTGTCCTAAATTCCTGTTTGCCAGTTGCTATGCTGTGTTAGCTTGTGAAAGGATTCTTCTGTAGTCTATTACGAAAGATTGCAGTTACTTATTAAGTGGTTGAATAGCTGGGGAATATCTCCCACTGAACAGTGGCCAATTGGATTTCCACTGACGTATCATGCTCCAACCTCAACTGTTTGCTTATATTAATATAGGCAGTTTCCCATATCAAAAGGTGGGTTTTGCATTTGTTGTTCTGGCAGGCTCTGTGTGGCTTTGAGTCAGTATGTCCACCTTGTCTCTCTAATATCCCAGGACTGACATGGCTACAACTACTTTGGATTACCAGACAGTTTTAAAATTATTATAGTATAGTAGTCTCATGTAATTGAAAAAAATGTTGCACATTAATCAGCTGTTTCCAAGGTGCAGTTAAATTTTACTACCATAATGTGCTTTCCCCCCCCCTTGTTCATTCTTTAAAAAAAAATAAAAAAAAAAAAAAATCAACTCCACAGTTCTCCAGACCCCTCAGGTTTTGAGACTATAATAACTTTCATATGTTTGGTTGTTTAACTGCATATGTTACATTGGCACTGCAGTGTGTTCGATTGTAGCTGTCACCCAGATTGGTTAAACTTCCTGTCTGGTACTTTCAAAGGATTTAGATTGAATACGTTTAACTGAAACACTGGGGGGAGAGGGGGAAAAAAGCCACATTCTAAGGTCCTTGTGGTCATTTACTTTTTGACAAGAGTAATTTGGTTTTAATTATTTGTGACACTCAGCAATGTTACCATAATTTTGCTACTAGCAAAGAAGTCTAAATAGTACAAGACCTCTGCGGAATCTTTGCTGAGAAGTGGTGTTAAAGACTCTTGGGTTTAGGTGATGACAATGGTCAGGTTTGTGCACTAGTGAAGTGATCGCATTAGCACTGTTCTACCCAGTTTGTTCGTTTAATGGTTTGTTTTTCTTGACAGGCAGTTACTTGGTGCATATAAAGAATAGATACCCATTCAGCCTACAGGGCATTGGTCATTCCAGTTTTGGAACTACCCAGTTGTGTGTCAAATCTTTCAGCAGATGTGGAGGGGAAGAGAGCTTCAATTACAAAATAGCTTTAAAAATGCAGTCAGGCTTTCAGTTCAGATGCAGTGTCATTCAATCAGAGTATTTTAAATGACTTTAAACATTTTAACCTATTATTGATTTACATAGAGCTTAAAAGTTTGGTAGACATGCAGGGGGCAGATCCCTGCTCTGAATAGCTTACACTGTAAGTAGGTAACATACAGTTATTTAAGGACAGAGAGATGCATCACAGGCTTTTTTCTTTTTGCATTCTAACACTTTCCTTTTTTTAAAATTGCATTTTTAAATTATACTTCCCTAATTATATTTATTGTTGTAAATGCACTCCATGTATTATGCTGCATGCATACTGGAAATATTGCTTTTTTTAAATTTATTTTTCATACATGGGTGTCCACTGGTCTAGAAATCACTATATTACTCATGGGTTAGACTTGCTCATTCCACCACAATGGAGACCTCTTGGACTCTCCCTTGAGTTCAGACTCTTTATCCTGAAATGCACTGTGACTCTAGTTTATTCTTTTGACCTAAGAAAGCAACTTCGGCTCACTACTCTCCACAGCAGATAGCTTGAGTGTAAGATTTTCTCCTCTCTCAAACTGCTGGAGCTTCTCATGACTTGTTTTTTTGAGTAATTGGAACCCATTTGGCTTCCTTTTAGCAAAGCCTGAGGTCCTATGTGCGATAGCTGCATTCCTTTACACTCCCTGTGAGCAGCTTACCTCAAGCTGACACTTCTCTGCATCTTCCAGTGTCTGTCTTCGGTAACCCAGCAGAGTTGTGATGGTGCTGCCCGTGGGAACCTGCTGAGGTCACTCAATTAGGGTGAACTGCAAACAGAACAGGGCAGACAAACCCCAAAAGCTGGTGGATATTTCAATACTTAGATTTACCAAGCCAGCATAGAACAGCTTCTATAGTACCTCACTGGTTACTCAGAAGTCCAAACAACGCAGTTCCCTTAAAGTACCCAGCCTCAGGCCTCCATCCAGACACACCTGTCAGATATGATGATGATTACTGAAAATCTTATCTCATCATATAAAAGAAAAGGTTCTTCCAATCCCAAAGGATCAGCCACATACCCAGGTCCAATTAGAACTTAGAACTTATCCAAAATACACGCTTATAGCCAATTCTTATTAACTAAGCTAAAATGTATTAAACAAGAAAAGAGAGAGAGAGTTGGTTAAAAGATTAATATACATACAGATTTGAATTCAATTCTTGAGGTTCAGATACATAGCAGAGGTGTAGTTGCCAAAAGTCCTTTTAGATATAGTCCATAGGTTATAGTCCAATGTCCATATTCAGGGTGGCTCTAGTCAATGACTGGGGATCTCAATCCTTGTGGCTTAAGGTTTCCCCCTCTTGAAACCCAAAACAGATCTGAGATGTAGAAGGATCGTGTCCCAAGGTTTTTATACATTTCCAGAAGCCTTTTGGCCTGAGAAAACAATAAGCTCAACTTTCCTTCTTCTAAACATCATGGCAATTAGCACAGGATAATTTATCCATTAAACAGTTCAGATACAGGTTACCACAACCTTCAAAGAGACACATAGACAATAATACTATTTCACTTAAGTATCATTATAAATGTTAATATTCCTTTTTTGATCTTTGAATTAAAACTATAGCAATAGACAAGACTTGTTTGCTTACATAACAAGCCCTGAGCAAACATCTACCCTTTTACCTCTAACAATGCAGACTTACATTTCAAAGCTCTATTCATTTACATATCTTCCTAACCAGTTACTACAGTTCAGCCATAGGTCAGGTCAGTCTGTGAGTTAATTAACTCTTTCTGGCCTTGTCACCTTTCAATGAGATATTATATTACATTCATAACGTCACACCCCCAACGCAAAATTGATGCAGGAAGGGATGACACAAACATCACTCACTGCATCCCCAAAGCCCCCCATTCTGGATTCTGTCTCATTACAGCTTGTACTGGGTTAGAAGCCATATTAATGTATATCAGATGCAGCTTGATAAGAGCAGATAATTGAGTGAGAGAAATGAGTTAAGGGTTTTAGAGAGGTGGAAGGAGTTGACAGTACATAATACTCATTACAGTTCATGTGCTAAAACCTGTTGCTGTATTCTATAACATACGCCGTTGTCATGTTACTGTAACTTATGTCAACTACTTTTTCCAACTGTGCATAATAGCTGAGAATTAACAGTACCTTTATATCACAACTTAAAATAATATCCACAGATGATCAATGTATTCAACATTCTAATTACTAGGAATATCTGAAATACTTCTGGAAGGATAATCTTTGTGGCAAGACAAACTTTTTAATGGTGTCCATCATAAATTTAAAACTTAAGGTTTGCATCATTTCTAAACACTTTACGTTACAGAACAGCTGCTGTATACTGTATGCGATAGGAAAGTGGACATGCTCTGTGGCATATCTAAACTCGGTCAACAAACTCTTGGTTTTTTTGTCATTTTCCTCATTAACTAGAGACTATGTAAGAGTAAATAGGAAAATATAAATGGGGTAAGTTAGCTAGTGGTGCAATGGATAATGATTCCACTGATTCACCATACTATCTGTTACTTGAATAACGCAGTTGGTGTACATAGATGATAGCTAAGAAGACAGACTACTACCTCAAAGAGGCTAGAGTATAAAACTGGACCAAACACAGATCCCTTTCTTTGTCCTATCATAAAGGGAAAGCAAGTTGGTTTATTTAACAAAAGGCACCATTTTAAAGTTCCAGTGTCTGTCTTATTTTTGATTAAACAGCTTACCATTGTAACGTAATACAGACAAGTTAGATGGATGTGAAGTGAGGCTTGAGAGCAGGGGCTTGTGGTGGAAGGGAGGCTCAAAGAACCACGCCTTTAAAAATAAATTGAGAGGGAATAATGAATACAGTGAGGTGGACTGCATCAGGAAGCAATCAGATGCAGCCTGATAAGAGCAGATAATTGAGTGAGAGAAATGAGTTAAGGGCTTTAGAGAGGTGGAAGGAGTTGACAGTACATAATACTCAAGCCAGGCTGTACCAAGAGGTTAGGACAGATGTAGTTCTGTGCAGAGCTTTGAGAATGAGAATAAGTAGTTTAAGTGTGTTGTAAAATTAGACTAGAAGCCAGTGAATGGTGGGGAGAGTTGCATGATCAGAGCAGTGATCAAGGTAGATCAACATGAGATAGTTATTCAAGGGTGGGGAGAGATAAAGAGGCCTGCTAGTAGAAGGTCATTGTAGTGCAAGATGTCAAAGGTTTAGATAAGAGTTCTGGCAGTGGGCATATTCCAGTGTGTCAAAGAAGAAGGTTTACTAAGTTACTCAGAGGTTAATGGCAGAAGTCAAGGAAACTTCAAAAAGAAGCATATGGTTTAATATTGTGAATTTTCTGTTCTCTACAGATATTGTCAGGGTGGAATTGATTTAAATCACTATTCAGGAAGACTCGATTTAATCATGGATTTCTACATAAAAGTGCATTCTTGTGGGTTGCTATAAACTAATATGTATTCTTCACAACTCAGAGATAGATGTGATAGGTTTCATTTTTAGAAGGTTCACACTATACATTTTTCAAAGTGATTTTATTTTGAAAACTTTTCAGATTAGTTTTACAGCTATATCAGAAAATAAATGATTGTTTGGTTATTTCATTTACCAAAGGTAATTGAAGTAGATCATTTACCTCCCAATGACTTCAGAAATATCTCCAATTCAACAGGTTAATCATTAATATTTGGAGGATTTTCTTGCCATGCTGTATTAGGAGGAGAACATCACCAGACAGACATTTAATTTTTTTTATTTAACTAAAACAACAACATTATGTATTCTGGATTTTTTTCTTCAACAGCACACCTATAATATTTTAACAAAACAAGCATATTAATTTTTGAATGTAGTTAAACATTCAAGTTTTTTAAAATCAGGTTTGTTTTTGTTAAAATTGTTTTTAACTAAAATAGTTAAATGAAATATTTTAAAAAACAACAACAACAATTAAATAGACCATCAGTCAGGTCAACATAAGAAACTTAAAATATTGGCTTCTACAGTTAACTCAGTCATCTTCACCTTCATTTTCCTGTTTGTTCATAATCTGGAAAAGGAAAAACAAGCTTTCCTGCTTTTTCAGGTCCCAAACGATTTCTCAATTTGGAATGAATTAGTCCAAAGGAAGAAAATATTCTTTTTACACCGGCAGAAGAAGCTACTGCTGTTAAGTGAGATTATCACTTCAACAGTCTCTGAATCCAAGTGCTTAAGTGACTTCGACCAGTTCACTGGTGTGACTTTCTTTAAAACATCATCAGCAAACATATATTTCTTGAATGTCTCTTATTCCCAAACTGGGTCTCTTTTACGGCCTGCTGCCATTATAGGCTTTCCCTTCTAGTGAGAGAATGGTATGGTAGAGCTCAAATCAATGAAGGCTACACTCAGAAAGACCTCAAGACTTCTGGAATATGCTGCTGAAACAGTTTCACTTTTGTTTCTACTGCCTGTCCCTTCCTTCTCACATTTATCTGCAGACTTCTTCTCCTTGTCCAGATCTTCAACATTAGGGTTACCATATTTTGTGCCTCCCAAAGGAGGACACTCCACGGGCCCCCACCCCACTCCGCCCCCTCCCCAAAGTCTCCGCCCCCTCCCCTGCTTCCCGCGAACATTTGAGTCGCGGGAAGCCTGAAGCAGGTAAGGGGGAGTGTGGGGGGAGGAGGCGCGGTCCAGGCTGGCCCCGGCCCTGGGGTGCCGGCCCCCGGCCGACCACCCCCAGCCCGCCCAGCACTGCGGTCCCCGGCCCGGCCCCCAGGCCCCCGGCACCACACCGCCGGTCCCCAGCCCGGCCGCCGGCCCGTCCCCCGAGCCCCCAGCCCGGCCTGGCATTGCCGGAGCCCCCGAGCCCCTGGCCGAGCCCCCGTCCCGGCCCCGCCGGAGTCCCCGAGCCCCCGGCCTGGCCCCGCCGGAGCCCCCGAGCCCCGACCCCGCAGGAGCCCCCGAGCCCCAGGCCCGGCCCCGCCGGAGCCCCTGAGCCCCCGCCGGAGCCCCT